>NW_022680613.1:0-105530 GCF_009764315.1 Trachypithecus francoisi | reverse complement strand
TCTGTCTAGTTGTTATCTGAAGATATATCCTTTTTCACAATGGGCCCCTATGGGCTCCCAAAATCACTTTGCAGCTTCACGAAAAGAGTATTGCAAAGTGCTTCTTGAGGACTAAGTTGTAACTCTGTGAGATGAATTCACAGAACATAAAGAAGTTTCTCAGAAAGCTTCTTTCACTTTTGAATTGATGTTATTTCCTTTATCAGCGTAGGCTCAATGCCGTCCAAAGTAGCATTCTCAGGTTCCTCAAAGACAGTGTTAATGCACTGCTCCACGAAACATAAGTGTAACTCTGTGAGATGAAATCACACATCACCAAGAAGTTTCTAAGAAGCTTCTTTCTAGTTTTCACCTGAGGATATTCCTTGTCACCATAAGCTTCATTGCGCCAAGAAGTGTCCCATTGCAGATTTCAAGAAAACTGTGTTAGCAAACTGTACACTGAAGTTAATAGAGTAACTCTGTGAGTTGCATTCATATCGAAGTGCATTTTCCCAGAGGCTTCTTTCCAGTTTTTCTCTAAACAGATTTCCTTTTTCACCATAGCCCTCAATGAGCTCGCAAACCTCACTTTGCAGAATGCCGACAACAGTGTTAGCAAACTGTTCCTAGAAGGGAATGGGGAACTTGTGAGCTGAAGTCACACATCAGAAAGCAATCTCGCAGAAAGCTTCTGTCTAGTTGTTACTGATATATATCCTTTTTCACAATGGCCCCTATGGGCTCCAAATATCATTTTGCAGATTCCACGAAAAGAGTGTTAGTAAAGTGCTTCTTGAGGACCACGTTGTAACACTGTGAGATGAATTCACAGATCACAAAGAAGTTTCTCAGAAAGCTTCTTTCACGTTTTGAACTGATGTTTTTTCCTTCATCAGCATAGGCCTCAATGCGATCCAAAGTAGCCCTTCTCAGGTTCCTCAAAGACAGTGTTAATGCACTGCTCCACGAAACATTAGTGTAACTCTGTGAGATGAATTCACACATCACCAAGAAGTTTCTAAGAAAGCTTATTTCTAGTTTTCACCTGAGGATATTTCCTTTATCACCATAACCTTCATTGCGCCAAGAAGTATCCCATTGCAGATTTCAAGAAAACTGTGTTAGCAAACTGTACACTGAAGAGAAGAGTGTAACTCTGTGAGTTGCATTCATATATCGAAGTGCATTTTCCCAGAAGGCTTCTTTCCAATTTTTCTCTGAACAGATTTCCTTTTTCACCATAGTTCTCAATGAGCTCCCAAATATCACTTTGCAGAATGCCCGAAACAGTGTTAGCAAACTGTTCCTAGAGGGGAAGGGTGGAACTCTGTGTGCTGAAGTCACACATCAGAAAGCAATCTCGCAGAAAGCTTCTGTCTAGTTGTTATCTGAAGATATATCCTTTTTCACAATGGGCCTCTATGAGCTCCCAAATATCACTTTGCAGATTCCACGAAAAGAGTGTTAGCAAAGTGCTTCTTGAGGACTAAGTTGTAACTCTGTGAGATGAATTCACAGATCACAAAGAAGTTTCTCAGAAAGATTCTTTCACGTTTTGAACTGATGTTATTTCCTTTATCAGCGTAGGCCTCAATGCGACCCAAAGTAGCCATTCTCAGGTTCCTCAAAGACAGTGTGAATGCACTGCTCCACGAATCATAAGTGTAACTCTGTGAGATGAATTCACACATCACCAAGAAGTTTCTAAGAAAGCTTCTTTCTAGATTTCACCTGAGGATATTTCCTTTGTCACCATAAGCTTCATTGCGCCAAGAAGTGTCCCATTGCAGATTTCAAGAAAACTGTGTTAACAAACTGTACACTGAAGTTAATAGAGTAACTCTGTGAGTTGCATTCATACATCGAAGTGCATTTTCCCAGAAGGCTTCTTTCCAGTTTTTCTCTGAAGAGATTTCCTTTTTCACCATAGCCCTCAATGAGCTCCCAAATATCACTTTGCAGAATGCCCGACAACAGTGTTAGCAAACTGTTCCTAGAAGGGAAGGGTGGAACTCTGTGTCCTGAAGTCACACATCAGAAAGCAATCTCGCAGAAAGCTTCTGACTACTTGTTATCTGAAGATATATCCTTCTTCACAATGGTCCCCTATGGTCTCCCAAATGTCACTTTTCAGATTCCACGAAAAGAGTGTTAGCAAAATCCTTCTTGAGTACTAAGTTGTAACTCTGTGAGATGAATTCACAGATCACACAAAGAAGTTTCTCAGAAAGCTTCTTTCACGTTTTGAATTGATGTTATTTCCTTTATCAGCGTAGGCCTCAATGCGATCCAAAGTAGCACTTCTCAGGTTCCTCAAAGACAGTGTTAATGCACTGCTCCACGAAACATAAGTGTAACTCTGTGAGATGAATTCACACATCACCAAGAAGTTTCTAAGAAAGCTTCTTTCTAGTTTTCACCTGAGGATATTTCCTTTGTCACCATAAGCTTCATTGCACCAAGAAGTGTCCCATTGCAGATGTCAAGAAAACTGTGTTAGCAAACTGTACACTGAAGTTAATAGAGTAACTCTGTGAGTTGCATTCATACATTGAAGTGCATTTTCCCAGAAGGCTTCTTTCCAGTTTTTCTCTGAAGAGATTTCTTTTTCACCATAGCCCTCAATGAGCTCCCAATATCACTTTGCAGAATGCCCGACAACAGTGTTAGCAAACTGTTCCTAGAAGGGAAGGGTGGAACTTGTGAGCTGAAGTCACACATCAGAAAGCAATCTCGCAGAAAGCCTCTGTCTAGTTGTTATCTGAAGATATATCCTTTTTCACAATGGGCCCCTATGGGCTCCCATATATCACTTTGCAGATTCCACGAAAAGAGTGTTAGTAAAGTGCTTCTTGAGGACCACGTTGTAACACTGTGAGATGAATTCACAGATCACAAAGAAGTTTCTCAGAAAGCTTCTTTCACGTTTTGAACTGATTTTTTTTCCTTCATCAACGTAGGCCTCAATGCGATCCAAAGTAGCCCTTCTCAGGTTCCTCAAAGACAGTGTTAATCCACTGCTCCACGAAACATAAGTGTAACTCTGGGAGAAGAATTCACACATCACCAAGAAGTCTCTAAGAAAGCTTCTTTCTAGTTTTCACCTGAGATTATTTCCTTTGTCACCATAAGCTTCATTGCGCCAAGAAGTGTCCCATTGCAGATTTCAAGAAAACTGTGTTAGCAAACTGTACACTGAAGTTAATAGAGTAACTCTGTGAGTTGCATTCATACATCGAAGTGCATTTTCCCAGAAGGCTTCTTTCCAGTTTTTCTCTGAAGAGATTTCCTTTTTCCCCATAGCCTCAATGAGCTCCCAAATATCACTTTGCAGAATGCCCGACAACAGTGTTAGCAAACTGTTCCTAGAAGGGAAGGGTGGAACTCTGTGTGCTGAAGTCACACATCAGAAAGCAATCTCGCAGAAAGCTTCTGTCTAGTTGTTATCTGAAGATATATCCTTTTTCACAATGGGCCCCATGGGCTCCCAAATATCACTTTGCAGATTCCACGAAAAGAGTGTTAGCAAAGTGCTTCTTGAGGACTAAGTTGTAACTCTGTGAGATGAATTCACAGATCACAAAGAAGTTTCTCAGAAGCTTTTTGCAGGTTTTGAACTGATGATATTTCCTTTACCACCGTAATCCTCAATGCTATCCAAGGAAGCCCTTCTCAGGTTCCTCAAACAGTGTTATTAAACTGTTACAGAAAACATAAGTTTAAGTCTGCGAGATGAATTCACACATCACCCAGAAGTTTCTGAGAAAGCTTCTTTGTACTTTTCATTTGAGGATATTTCCTTTGGCACCGTAACTTTCATTGTGCTAAGAAATATGTCATTGCCGATTTCAAGGAAACTGTGATGGCAATCTGGTCTCTGAACAGAAACGTGGAACTCTGTGAGTTGCATTCACACATCACAATGCAGTTTCTCAGATGGCTTCTTTCCAGTTTTGATCTGAGGATATTTCGTTTTTCACCAGAGGCCTCAATGAGCTCCCAAACATCCCTTTGCTGAATCCACGACAACAGTGGTAGCAAACTGTTCCAAGAAGGGAAGGGTGGAATTCTGTGTGATGCAGTCACACAACAGAAAGCAATCTCTTGGAAAGCTTCTCTCTAGTTATTATCTGAGGATGTTTCCTTTTTTGAAATGTGCCCCTATGGGCTCCGAAATATCACTTTCCATATTCCACGAAAAGGGTGTTAGCAAACTGCTTCATGAGGACTCAGCTGTAACTCTGTGAGATGAATTGAGAGATCACAAAAAAGTTTCTCAGAAAGCTTCTTTCAGGATTTAAACTGATGATATTTCCTTTATAAGCGTAGGCCTCAATGCGATCCAAAGTAGCCCTTCTTATGTTCCTCAAAGACAGTGTTAATGGACTGTTCCAGGAAACATAAGTGAAATGCTGCGAGATGAATTCACACATCATCAAGAAGTTTCTAAGAAAGCTTCTTTATAGTTTTCATGTGAGAATATTTCCTTTGTTACCGTAAGCTTCATTGTTCTAAGAAGTATCTCATTGCAGATTTCAAGAAAACTGTGTTAGCAAACTGATCACAGAAGAGAAACGTATAACTCTGTGAGTGGCATTCATACATCGAAGTGCATTTTCCCAGAAGGCTTCTATCCAGCTTTTAACAGAAGATATTTCCTTTTTCACCATAGCCCTCAATGAGCTCCCAAATATCACTTTGCAGAATCCACGACAACAGTGTTAGCAAACTGTTCCAAGAAGGGAAGGATGGAACTCTGTGTGATGAAGTCACACATCAGAAAGCAATCTCTCAGAAGGCTTCAGTCTACTTGTTATCTGAGGATATTACCTTTCTCACCATGGCCCCAAATGGGCTCCCAAATATCACTTTGCAGATTCCACGGAAAGAGTGTTAGCAAACTGCTTCATGAGGACGAACCTCTAACTCTGTGAGTAGAATTCACAGATCACAAAGAAGTTTCTGAGAAAGCTTCTTGCAGGTTTTGAACTGTTGATATTTCCTTTTTCAGCGTAGGCCTGAATGCAATAAAAGTAGCCCTTCTCAGGTTCCTCAAAGACAGTGTGAATGGACTGTTCCAGGAAACATAAGTGTAACTCTGTGAGATGAATTCACACATCACCAAGAAGTTTCTAAGAATGCTTCTTTCTAGTTTTGATCTGATGATATTTCCTTTGTCACCATATGCTTCATTGCACTAAGAAGTATCCCATTGGAGATTTCAAGAAAACTGTGTTAGCAAACTGATCACTGAAGAGAAACGTGTAACTCTGTGAGTTGCATTCATACATGGAAGTGCATTTTCCCAGAAGGCTTCTTTCCAGTTTTAATCTGAAGATATTTCCTTTTTCACAATAGCCCTCAATGAGTTCCCAAATATCCCTTTGCAGAATCCATGACAACAGTGTTAGCAAACTGTTCCAAGAAGGGGAGGGTGGAATTCTGTGTGACGAATTCACACATCAGAAAGCAATCTCTCAGAAAGCTTCTCTCTAATTATTATATGTTGTTATTTCCTTTTTCACAATGGGCCATAATGGGTTCCCAAATACGACTCTGCAGTTTCCACGAAGAGTGTTAGCAAACTGCTTCATGAGGAGTACGCTGTAACTCTTTGAGATGAATTCACAGATCACAAAGAAGTTTCTCAGAAAGCTTCTTTCACGTTTGGAACTGATGATATTTCCTTTCTCAACGGAGGCCTCAATGCGATCCAAAGTAGCCCTTCTCAGGTTCTTCAAAGACAGTGTTAATGGACTGTTCCAGGAAACATAAGTGTAACTCTGCGAGATGAATTCACACGTCACCAAGAAGATTCTAAGAAAGCTTCTTTCTAGTTTTCATCTGAGGATATTTCCCTTGTCACCGCAAGCTTCATTGCACTAAGAAGTATCCCATTGCAAATTAAAAAGAAACTCTGTTAGCAAACTGATCACTGAATAGAAACGTGTAACTCTGTGAGTTGCATTCACACATCGCAATGCAGTTTCTCACAAGACTTCTTTCCACTTTTGATCTGAGTATATTTCCTTTTTCACCATGGCCTTCAATGAGCGCCCAAATATCCCTTTGCAGTTTTCATGAAAGGAGTGTTAGCAAACTCTTCCAAGAAGTTAAGGGTGAAACTCTGTGTGATGAAGTCACACATCAGAAAGCAATCTCTCAGATAGCTTCTCTCTAGTTGTTATCTGAGGATATTTCATTTTTCATAATGGGCCGCAAAGGGCTCCCAAATATCACTTTGCAGATTCCACGAAAAGAGTGTTAACAAACTGCTTCACGATGACTAAGTTGTAACTCTGTGAGCTGAATTCACAGATGACAAAGAAGTTTCTGAGAAAGCTTCTTGCAGGTTTTGAAGTGATGATATTTCCTTGTTCAGCGTAGGCCTCAATGCGACACAAAGAAGCCCTTCTCAGGTTCCTCAAAGGCAGTGTGAATGTTCTGTTCCAGGAAACATAAGTGTAACTCTGTGAGATGAATTCCCACATCACCAGGAAGTTTCTATGAAAGCTTCTTTCTAGTTTTGATCTGAGAATATTTTCTTTGTCACCGTATGCTTCATTGCGCTAAGAAGTATCCCATTGCAGATTTCAAGAAAACTGTGTTAGCAAACTGAACGCTGAAGAGAAACGTGTAACTCTGTAAGTTGCATTGATACATCGAAGTGCATTTTCCCAGAAGGCTGCTTTACAGTTTTTATCAGAAGATATTCCCTTTTTCACCAGAGCCCTCAATGAGTTCCCAAATATCACTTTGCAGAATTCACGACAACAGTGTTAGGAAACTGTTCAAAGAATGGAAAGGTAGATGTCTGTGTGATGAAGTCACACATCAGAAAGCAATCTCTCAAAACGCTTCTCTCTAGTGATATTCTGAGGATATTTCCTTTTTCACAATGGACCCCAAAGGGCTCCCAAATATCACTTTGCAGATTCGACGAAAAGAGCATTAGCAAACTGCTTCATGGCGACTAAGCTGTAACTCTGTGAGATGAATTCACAGATCACAAATAAGTTTCTCAGAAAGCTTCTTTCACATTTTGAACTGATGATATTTCCTTTCTCAGTTTAGGCCTCAATGCATTCCAAAGTAGCCCTTCTAAGGTCCTCAAAGACAGTGTTAATGGACTGTTCCAGGAAACATAAGTGTAACTCTATGAGATGAATTCACACATCACCAAGAAGTTTCTAAGAAAGCTTCTTTCTACCTTTCATCTGAGGATATTTACTTTGTCACCGTAAGCTTCATTGCGCTAAGAAGTATCCCATTGCAGATTTCAAGAAAACTGTGTTATCAAACTGAGCACTGAAGAGAAACCTGTAACTCTGTGAGTTGCATTCATACATTGAAGTGCACTTTCCCAGAAGGCTGCTTTCACGTTTTTATCTGAAGATATTTCCTATTACACCATAGACGTCAATGAGCTCCCAAATATCACTTTGCAGAATCCACGACAACATTGTTAGCAAACTGTTACAGGAGGAGAAGGGTGGAACTCTGTGTGATGAAGTCACACATCAGAAAGCAATCTCTCAGAAAGCTTCTATCTAGGTAGTATCTGAGGATATTTCCTTTTTCACCATGGGCCCCAATAGGCTCCAAAATGTCACTTTGCCGATTCCACAGAAAGAGTGTTAGCAAACTGCTTCCTGAGATCTAAGCTGTAACCCTTTGAGATGAATTCATAGATCACAAAGAAGTTTCTACAAAACCTTCTTTCACGTTTTCAACGGATGATATTTCCTTTCTCAGATAGGACTCAATGCGATCCAAAGAAGCCCTTCTCAGGTTCCTCAAAGACAGTGTTAATGCACTGCTCCATGAAACATAAGTGTAACTCTGTGAGAAGAATTCACACATCACCAAGAAGTTTCTAAGAAAGCTTCTTTCTAGTTTTCACCTGAGATTATTTCCTTTGTCACCATAAGCTTCATTGCGCCAAGAAGTGTCCCATTGCAGATTTCAAGGAAACTGTGTTAGCAAACTGTACACTGAAGTTAATAGAGTAACTCTGTGAGTTGCATTCATACATCAAAGTGCATTTTCCCAGAAGGCTTCTTTCCAGTTTTTCTCTGAAGAGATTTCCTTTTTCACCATAGCCCTCAATGAGCTCCCAAATATCACTTTGCAGAATGCCCGACAACAGTGTTAGCAAACTGTTCCTAGAAGGGAAGGGTGAAACTCTGTGTGCTGAACTCACACATCAGAAAGCAATCTCGCAGAAAGCTTCTGTCTAGTTGTTATCTGAAGATATACCCTTTTTCACAATGGGCGCCTATGAGCTCCCAAATATCACTTTGCAGATTCCACGAAAAGAGTGTTAGCAAAGTGCTTCTTGAGGACTAAGTTGTAACTCTGTGAGATGAATTCACAGATCACAAAGAAATTTCTCAGAAAGCTTCTTTCACGTTTTGAACTGATGTTATTTCCTTTCTCAGCGTAGGCCTCAATGCGATCCAAAGTAACCCTTCTCAGGTTCCTCAAAGACAGTGTTAATGGACTGCTCCATGAAAAATAAGTGTAAATCTGTAAGATGAATTCACACAACACCAAGAAGTTTCTAAGAAAGCTTCTCTCCAGTTTTCAACTGAGGATATTTCCTTTGTCATCGTAAGATTTGTTGTGCTAAGAAGTATCCCATTGCAGATTTCCACAAAACTGTGTTACCAAACTGATCACTGAAGAGAAACTGGTAACTCTGGGAGTTACATTCACACATCGCAATGCAGTTTCTCAGAAGGCTTATTTCCAGTTTTGATCTGAGGATATTTCATTTTTCACCATAGCCCTCAATGAGCTCCGAAATATCACTTTGCAGAATCCACGACAACAGGTTAGCAAAATGTTCCAAGAAGGGAAGGGTGGAACTCTCTGTGATGAAGTCACACATCAGAAAGCAAGCTCTCAGAAAGCTTCTCTGTAGTTAGTATTTGAGGATATTTCCTTTTTCACCATGGAGCCCTATGGGCTCCCAAATGTCACTTTGCAGATTCCAGGAAAAGAGTGTTAGCAAACTGCTTCCTGAGGTCTAAGCTGTAACGCTGTGAGATGAATTCATAGATCGCAAAGAAGTTTCTCAGAAAGTTTCTTTCACGTTTTGAACTTATGATATTTCCTTTCTCAGTGTAGGCCTCAAAGCGATGCAAAGAAGCCCTTCTCAGGTTCCTCAAAGAAAATGTTAATGGACTGTTCCACAAAACATAAGTGGAACAAGTATGTGAGATGAATTCACACATCACCAAGAAGTTTCTAAGAAAGCTCCTTTCTAATTTTCCTCTGAGGATATTTCCTTTGTCATCATAAGCTTCATTGCGTGAAGAAGTATCCCACTGCAGATTTCGAGAAAACTGTGTTAGCAAACTGATATCTCAAGAGGAACGTGTAACTCTGTGAGTTGCATTCACATATCGCAATGCAGTTCCTCAGAAGGCTTCTTTCCTGTTTTGATCTTAGAATATTTCTTTTTTCACAATGGCCCTCAATGAGCTCCCAAGTATCACTTTGCAGAATATACGACAACAGTGTTAGCAAACTGTTCAAAGAAGGGAAGGGTGGAACTCTGTGTGATGAAGTGACACATCAGAAAGCAGTCTCTCAGAAAGCTGCCCTCTTGTTATTATCTGAGGATATTTCCTTTTTCACCATGGGCCCCAATCGTCTCCCAAATATCTCTTTGCAGATTCCACGAAAAGAGTGTTAGCAAACTGCTTCCTGAAGACTAAGCTGTAACTCTGTGGAATGAATTCACGGATTAAGAAGAAGTTTCTCAGAAATCTTCTACCACATTTTGAACGGACAATATTTCCTTTCTCAGTGGAGACCTCAATGCGATCCAAACAAGCCCTTCTCAGGTTCTTCAAAGACAGTGTTAATGGACTGCTCTACGAAACATAAGTGTAACTCTGTGAGATTAATTCTCACATCACCAAGAAGTTTCTTAAAAAGCTTCTTTCTAGATTTCATCTGAGGGTAATTCCTTTGTCACCGTAAGCTTCATTGTGCTAAGAAGTATCCCATTGCAGATTTCCAGAAAACTGTGACAGCAAACTGATCGCCGAAGAAAAACGTGTAACTCTGTGATTTGAATTGACACATCGCAATGCAGTTTCTCAGAAGGCTTCTTTCCAGTCTTGATCTGAGGATATTTCCTTTTTGACCAAAGCCCTCAATGACCTCCCAAATATCACTTTTCAGAATCCATGACAAAAGTGTTAGCAAACTGTTCAAGGAAGCGAAGGGGGGAACTCTGTGTGATTAAGTCACACGTTGGAAAGCAATCTCTCAGAAAGCTTCTCTCTAGATAGTATCTGAGAATATTTCCTCCTTCACCGTGGGCCCCAATGTGCTCCAAAGTATCACTTTGGAGAATCCATGATAACAGTGGTAGCAAACTGTTCCAAGAAAGGAAGAGTGGAACTGTGTGTAATGAAGTCACAGATCTGAATGTAATCTCTCAGAAAGCTTCTCTCTAGTTATTGTTTGAGCCTATTTCCTTTTTCACCATGGGCCCCAATGGGCTCCCAAATATCCCTTTCCAAGTTCCATGAAAAGGGTGTTACCAATCTGCTTCCTGAGGTTTACATTGTAACGGTTTGAGATGAATTCACAGATCACAAAGAAGTTTCTGAGAAAGCTTCTTTCACGTTTTCAATGGATGATATTTCCTTTCTCAGCATTGGCCTCAAAGCTATCTAAAGAAGCCCTTCTCAGGTTCCTCAAAGACAGTGTTAATGGACTGCTCCAGGAAATGTAACTGTAACTCTGTGAGATAAATTCACACATCACCAAGTTTCTATGAAAGCTTCTTTCTAGTTTTCATCTGAGGATATTTCCTTTGTCATCATAAGTTGCATTGTGCTAAGAAGTATCCCATTGCAGATTTCCAGAAACTGTGTTAGCAAACTGATCACTGAACAGAAACGTGCAACTCTGTGAGTTGCATTCACACATCACAATCCAGTTTCTCAGAAGGCTTCTTTCCAGTTTTGATATGAGGATATTTCCTTTTTCACCATAGCCCTCAATGAGCTCCCAAGTATCGCTTTGCAGAATCCACGTCAACAGTGTTAGCAAACTGTTCCAAGAGGGAAGGGTGGAACTCTGTGTGATGAAGTCACACATCAGAAAGCAAACTCCCAGAAAGCTTCTCTCTAACTATTATCTGAGAATATTTCCTATTTCACCATGGGACCCAATGGGCTCCCAAGTATCACTTTGCAGTTTCCACGAAAAGAGTGTTAGCAAACTGCTTCCTGAGGTCTAAGCTGTAACTCTGTGAGATGAATTCGCAGATCACAAGGAAGTTTCTCAGAAGGCTTCTTTCACGTTTCGAACGGATGATATTTCCTTTCTCAGCGTAGGCCTCAATACGACCCAAAGAAGCCCTTCTCAGGTTCCTGAAAGACAGTGTTAATGGACTGCTCAACGAAACACAAGTGTAAATCTGTGAGATGATATCACACATCACCAAAAAGTTTCTAAGAAAGCTTCTTTCTAGTTTTCATTTGAGGATATTGCCTTTGTCACCGAAACCTTCATTACACTAAGAAGTATCCCATTGAAGATTTCCAGAAAACTGTGTTAGCAATCTGATCACTGAAGAGAAACGTGTAACTCTGTGAGTTGCATTCTCACCATGGGCCCCAATGGGCTCCCAAATATCACTTTGCAGATTCCACGAAAAGAGTGTTAGTGGCGCGAAGCAAAATGGCCAAATGGAACAGCTCCAGTCTCCAAATCCCAGCGCGAGTGGCACAGAAGACCGTTGATTTCTGCATTTTCAACTGAGGTACTGGGGTCATCTCACTAGGGAGTGCCGGACAATCGGTACTGGTCAGCTGTTGCAGCCTGACGAGCGAGAGTTGAAGCAGGGTGAGGCATCGCCTCACCTGGGAAGTGCAAAGGGGAAAGGAATCCCTTTTCCTAGCCAGGGGAACTGAAACACACAACAGCTGGAAAATGGGGTTACTCCCACCCAAATACTGAGCTTTAAGCAATCGAGCACACCAGGATAATATATCCCACACTTGGCCGGGAGGGTACCATGCCCACGGAGCCTCCCTCATTGCTAACACAGCAGTCTGTGGCAATCTAACCGCAAGGTAGCAGCGAGGCTCGGGGAGGGGCGCCCGCCATTGCTGAGGCTTAAGTAGGTAAAGAAAGCAGCTGGGAAGCTCGAACTGGGTGGAGCTCACAGCAGCTCAAGGAAACCTGCCTGTCTCTGTAGACTCCACCTCTGGGGACAGGGCACAGCTAAAAAACAACAGGGGAAGCAGCAGAGGCCTGTGCAGACATGAACAACTCTGTCTGACAGCTTTGAAGAGAGCCGTGGATCTCCCAACACGGAGATTGAGATCTGAGAACGGACAGACTGCCTGTTCAAGTCGGTCCGTGACCCCTGAGTAGCCTAACTGGCAGACATCCCCTACTAGGGGCAGTCTGACACCCCACACCTCACAGGGTGGAGTACACCCCTGAGAGGAAGCTTCCAAAGGAAGAATCAGACAGGTACACTTGCTGTTCAACAATATTCTGTCTTCTGCAAACTCTGCTGCTGATACCCAGGCAAACAGAGTCTGGAGTGGACCTCAAGCAATCTCTAACAGTCCTACAGCTGAGGGTCCTGACTGTCAGAAGGAAAACTATCAAACAGGAAGGACACCTATACCAAAACCCCATCGGTACATCACCATCATCAAAGACCAGAGACAGAGAAAACCACAAAGATGGGGAAAAAGCAGGGCAGAAAAGCTGGAAATTCAAAAAATAAGACCGCATCTCCCCCTGCAAAGCAGCGCAGCCCATCGCCAGCAACGGATCAAAGCTGGTCAGAGAATGACTTTGACGAGATGAGAGAAGAAGGCTTCAGTCCATCAAACTTCTCAGGGCTAAAGGAGGAATTACGTGCCCAGCACAAAGAAACTAAAAATCTTGAAAAAAGAGTGGAAGAATTGACAGCTAGACTAATTAATGCAGAGAAGGTCATAAACGAAATGACAGAGATGAAAACCATGACACGAGAAATACGTGACAAATGCACAAGCTTCAGTAACTGACTCGATCAACTGGAAGAAAGTGTATCAGTGATTGAGGATCAAATGAATGAAATGAAGCGAGAAGAGAAACCAAAAGAAAAAAGAAGAAAAAGAAGTGAACAAAGCCTGCAAGAAGTATGGAATTATGTAAAAAGACCAAATCTACGTCTGATTGGGGTGCCTGAAAGTGAGGGGGAAAATGGAACGAAGTTGGAAAACACTCTTCAGGATATCATCCAGGAGAACCTCCCCAACCGAGTAGGGCAGGCCAACATTCAAATTCAGGAAATACAGAGAATGCCACAAAGATACTCCTCCAGAAGACCAATTCCAAGACACATTATTACCAGATTCACCAAAGTTGAAATGAAGGAAAAAATCTTAAGGGCAGCCAGAGAGAAAGGTCGGGTTACCCACAAAGGGAAGCCCATCAGACTAACAGCAGATCGCTCGGCAGAAACTCTACAAGCCAGAAGAGAGTGGGGGCCAATATTCAACATTCTTAAAGAAAAGAATTTTAAACCCAGAATTTCATATCCAGCCAAACTAAGTTTCATCAGTGAAGGAGAAAGAAAATCCTTTACAGATAAGCAAATGCTTAGAGATTTTGTCACCACCAGGCCTGCCTTACAAGAGACCCTGAAGGAAGCCCTAAACATGGAAAGGAACAACCGGTACCAGCCATTGCAAAAACATGCCAAAATGTAAAGACCATTGAGGCTAGGAAGAAACTGGATCAACTAACGAACAAAATAACCAGTTAATATCATAATGGCAGGATCAAGTTCACACATAACAATATTAACGTTAAATGTTACAGGACTGAATGCTCCAATTAAAAGACACAGACTGGCAAACTGGATGAAGAGTCAAGACCCATCAGTCTGCTGTATTCAGGAGACCCATCTCACATGCAGAGACATACATAGGCTCAAAATAAAAGGATGAAGGAAGATCTACCGAGCAAATGGAGAACAAAAAAAAAGCAGGGATTGCAATACTAGTCTCTGATAAAACAGACTTTAAACCATCAAAGATGGAAAGAGACAAAGACGGCCATTACATAATGGTAAAGGGATCAATTCAACAGGAAGAACTAACTATCCTAAATATATATGCACCCAACACAGGAGCACCCAGATTCATAAAGCAAGTACTTAGAGACTTACAAAGAGACTTAGACTCCCATACAATAATAATGGGAGACTTCAACACTCCACTGTCAACATTAGACAGATCAACGAGACAGAAAGTTAACAAGGAGATCCAGGAATTGAACTCATCTCTGCACCAAGTGGAGCTAATAGACATCTATAGAACTCTCCACCCCAAATCAACAGAATATACATTCTTCTCAGCACCACATCGCACTTATTCCAAAATTGACCACATAATGGAAGTAAAGCACTCCTCAGCAAATGTACAAGAACAGAAATTATAACAAACTGTCTCTCAGACCACAGTGCAATCAAACTAGAACTCAGACTAAGAAACTCAATCAAAAACGCTCAACTACATGGAAACTGAACAACCTGCTCCTGAATGACTACTGGGTACATAACGAAATGAAAGCAGAAATAAAGATGTTCTTTGAAACCAATGAGAACAAAGATACAGCATACCAGAATCTCTGGGACACATTTAAAGCAGTGTGTAGAGGGAAATTTATAGCAATAAATGCCCACAAGAGAAAGCAGGAAAGATCTAAAACTGACATTCTAACATCACAATTAAAAGAACTAGAGAGGCAAGAGCAAACACATTCAAAAGCTAGCAGAAGGCAAGAAATAACTAAGATCAGAGCAGAACTGAAGGAGATAGAGACACGACAAACCCTCCAAAAAATCAATGAATCCAGGAGTTGGTTTTTTGAAAAGATCAACAAAATTGACAGACCGCTAGCAAGACTAATAAAGAAGAAAAGAGAGAGGAATCAAATAGACGCAATAAAAAATGATAAAGGGGATATCACCACCGACCCCACAGAAATACAAACTACCATCAGAGAATACTACAAACACCTCTATGCAAATCAACTAGAAAATCTAGAAGAAATGGATAATTTCCTGGACACTTACACTCTCCCAAGACTAAACCAGGAAGAAGTTGAATCCCTGAATAGACCAATAGCAGGCTCTGAAATTGAGGCAACAATCAGTAGCCTACCCACCAAAAAAAGTCCAGGACCAGATGGATTCACAGCTGAATTCTACCAGAGGTACAAGGAGGAGCTGGTACCATTCCTTCTGAAACTATTCCAATCAATAGAAAAAGAGGGAATCCTCCCTAACTCATTTTATGAGGCCAACATCAGCCTGATACCAAAGCCTAGCAGAGACACAACAATAACAAAAAAAGAGAATTTTAGACCAATATCCCTGATGAACATCGATGCAAAAATCCTCAATAAAATACTGGCAAACCGGATTCAGCAGCACATCAAAAAGCTTATCCACCATGATCAAGTGGGCTTCATCCCTGGGATGCAAGGCTGGTTCAACATTCGCAAATCAATAAACGTAATCCAGCATATAAACAGAACCAAAGACAAGAACCACAAGACTATCTCAATAGATGCAGAAAAGGCTTCTGACAAAATTCAACAGCCCTTTATGCTAAAAACGCTCAATAAATTCGGTATTGATGGAACGTATCTCAAAATAATAAGAACTATTTATAAGAAACCCACAGCTAATATCATACTGAATGGGCAAAAACTGGAAAAATTCCCTTTGAAAACTGGCACAAGACAGGGATGCCCTCTCTCACCACTACTATTCAACATAGTGTTGGAAGTTCTGGCTAGGGCAATCAGGCAAGAGAAAGAAATGAAGCGTATTCAGTTACGAAAAGAAGAAGTCAAATTGTCCCTGTTTGCAGATGACATGATTGTATATTTAGAAAACCCCATCGTCTCAGCCCAAAATCTCCTTAAGCTGATAAGCAACTTCAGCAAAGTCTCAGGATACAAAATTAATGTGCAAAAATCACAAGCATTCTTATATACCAGTAACAGACAAGCAGAGAGCCAAATCAGGAATGAACTTCCATTCACAATTGCTTCAAAGAGAATAAAATACCTAGGAATTCAACTTACAAGGAATGTAAAGGACCTCTTCAAGGAGAAGTACAAACGACTACTCAGTGAAATAAAAGAGGACACAAACAAATGGAAGAACATACCATGCTCATGGATAGGAAGAATCAATATCGTGAAAATGGCCATACTGGCCAAGGCTATTTATAGATTCAATGCCATCCCCATCAAGCTACCAATGACTTTCTTCACAGAATTGGAAAAAACTGCTTTAAGTTCATATGGAACCAAAAAAGAGCCCACATTGCCAAGACAATCCTAAGTCAAAAGGACAAAGCTGGAGGCGTCACGCTACCTGACTTCAAACTATACTACAAGGCTACGGTAACCAAAAGAGGCATGGTCCCGGTACCAAAACAGACATATAGACCAATGGAACAGAACAGAGTCCTCAGAAATAATACCACACATCTACAGCCATCTGATCTTTGACAAAACTGAGAGAAACAAGAAATGGGGAAAGGATTCCCTATTTAATAATTGGTGCTGGGAAAATTGGCTAGCCATAAGTAGAAAGCTGAAACTGGATCCTTTCCTTACTCCTTATACGAAGATTAATTCAAGATGGATTAGAGACTTAAATGTTAGACCTAATACCATAAAAACCCTAGAAGAAAATCTGGGTAGTACCATTCAGGACATAGGCATGGGCAAGAACTTCATGTCTAAAACACCAAAAGCAATGGCAGCAAAAGCCAAAATTGACAAATGGATCTAATTAAACTAAAGAGCTTCTGCACAGCAAAGGAAACTACCATCAGAGTGAACAGGCAACCTACAGAATGGGAGAACATTTTTGCAATCTACTCATCTGACAAAGGGCTAATATCCAGAATCTAAAAAGAACTCAAACAAATATACAAGAAAAAAACAAACAACCCCATCAAAAAGGGGGCAAAGGATACGAACAGACATTTCTCAAAAGAAGACATCCATACAGCCAACAGACACATGAAAAAATGCTCATCATCACTGGCCATCAGAGAAATGCAAATCAAAACCACAATGAGATACCATCTCACACCAATTAAAACGGCAATCATTAAAAAATCAGGAAACAACAGGTGTAGGAGAGGATGTGGAGGAATAGGAACACTTTTACACTGTTGGTGGGATTGTAAACTAGTTCAACCATTGTGGAAAACAGTATGGCGATTCCTCAAGGATCTAGAACTAGATGTACCATATGACCCAGCCATCCCACTACTGGGTATATACCCAAAGGATTATAAATTATTCTACTACAAAGACACTTGCACACATATGTTTATTGCGGCACTATTCACAATAGCAAAGACTTGGAATCAACCCAAATGTCCATCTGTGACAGACTGGATTAAGAAAATGTGGCACATATACACCATGGAATACTATGCAGCCATAAAAAAGGATGAGTTTGCGTCCTTTGTAGGGACATGGATGCAGCTGGAAACCATCATTCTTAGCAAACTATCAAAAGAACAGAAAACCAAACACCGCATGTTCTCACTCATAGGTGGGAACTGAACAATGAGATCACTTGGACTCGGGTAGGGGAACATCACACACTGGGGCCGATCAAGGGGTGGGGGAGGGGGGAGGGATTGCATTGGGGAGTTATACATGATATAATTGATGAATTGATGGGTGCTGACGAGTTGATGGGTGCAGCACACAAACATGGCACAAGTATACATATGCAACAAACATGCACGTTATGTACATGTACCCTAGAACTTAAAGTATAATAAAAATGAATAAATAAATAAACTTTAAAAAAAAAAGAGTGTTAGCAAACTGCTTCCTGAGGTCTAAATTGTAACTCTGTGAGATGAATTCACACAACACCCTGAAGTTTCTAAGAAAGCTTCCTTCTAGTTTTCATGGGAGGATATTTCCTTTGTCACCATAAGCTTCATTGCGCTAAGAAGTATCCCATTGCAGATTTCCAGAAAACTGTGTTAGCAAACTGATCACTGAAGAGAAACGTGTAACTCTGTGAGTTGCATTCACACATCGCAATGCAGTTTCTCAGAAGGCTTCTTTCCAGTTTTGATCTGAAGATATTTCCTTTTTCACCATAGCCCTCAATGAGCTCCCAAATATCACTTTGCAGAATCCACGACAACAGTGTTAGCAAACTGTTCCAAGAAAGGAAGGGTGGAACTCTGTGTGAGGAAGTCACACATCAGAAAGCAATCTCTCAGAAAGCTTCTCTGTAGTCATTATCTGAGGATATTTCCTTTTCCACAATGGGTCCCAATGGACTCTCAAATATCACTATGCAGATTCCACGAGAAGAGTGTTAGCAAACAGCTTCCTGAAAACTAAGCTGTAACTCTGTGAGATGAATTCACAGATCACAAAGAAGTTTCTCAGAAAGCTTCTTTCACGTTTTGAACTGATGATATTTCCTTTCTCAGCATAGATCTCAATGCGATCCAAAAAACACTTCTCAGGTTCCTCAAAGACAGTGTTAATGGACTGCTTCACGAAACATAAATGTAACTCTGTGAGATGAATTCACACATCACCAAGAAGTTTCTAAGAAAGCTTCATTTTGGTTTTCATCTGAGGATATTTCCTTTGTCACCGTAAGCTTCATTGCGCTAAGAAGTATCCATTGCAGATTTCCAGAAAACAGTGTTAGCAAACTGAACACAGAAGAGAAACGTGTAACTCTGAGAGTTACATTCACACATCACAATGCAGTTTCTCAGAAGGCTTCTTTCCAGTTTTCACCTGAGGATATTTCCTTTTTCACCATAGCCCTCAATGAGCTCCCAATATCACTTTGCAGAATCCACGACAACAGTGTTAGCAAACTGTTCCAAGAAGGGAAGGGTGGAACTCTGTGTGATGAAGTCACACATCAGAAAGCAGTCTCTAAGAAAGCTTCCCTGTAGTGATTATTGGAGGATATTTCCTTTTTCACCATGGACACCTATGGGCTCCCAAATCTCACTTTGCAGATTCCACAAAAAGAGTGTTGGCAAACTGCTTCCTGAGGTCTAAGCTGTAACTCTGTGTGATGAATTCACAGATCACACAGAAGTTTTCAAAAAGGTTCTTTCACGTTTCTAACTGATGATATATCCTTTATCAGCAAAGGCCTCAATGTGATCCAAAGTAGCCCTTCTCAGGTTCCTCAAAGACGGTGTTAATGGACTGCTCCATGAAACATAAGTGTAACTCTGTGAGGTGAATTCACACATCACCAAGAAGTTTCTAAAAAGCTTCTTTCTAGGTTGCATCGGACGATATTTCCTTTGTCACCGTAAGCTTCATTGCGCTAAGAAGTATCCCATTGCAGATTTTCAGAAAACTGTGTCAGCAAACTGATCACTGAAGAGAAACTTGTAACTGCGAATTGCATTCACACATCGCAATGCAGTTTCTCAGAAGGCTTCTTTCCAGTTTTGATCTGAGCATATTTTCTTTTTCATCATAGCCCTCAAAGAGCTCCCAAATATCACTTTGCAAAATCCACGACAACAGTGTTAGCAAACTGTTCCAACAAGGGAAGGGTGGACCGCTGTGTGATGAAGTCACACATCAAAAGCAATCTCTCAGAAAGCTTCTCTCTACTTATTATCTGAGGATACTTCCTTTTTCACCATGGGCCCCAATCGGCTCCCAAATATCGCTTTGCATATTCCACGAAAAGAGTGTTAGCAAACTGCTTCCGGAGGTCTAAGTTGTAACTCTGTGGGATGAATTCACAGATCACAAGGAAGTTTCTCAGAAAGCTTCTTTCACGTTTTGAACTGACGATATTTCCTTTATCAGCGTAGGCCTCAATGTGATCCAAAGAAGCCCTGTCAGGTTCCTCAAAGACAGATTTATGGACTGCTCCACGAAACATAAGTGTAACTCTGTGAGATGAATTCACACATCAACAAGAAGTTTCTAGGAAAGCTTCTTTCTCGTTTTCATCTGAGGATATTTCCTTTGTCACCATAAGGTTCATTGCGCTAAGAAGTAACCCATTGCAGATTTCCAGAAAACTGTGTTAGCAAACTGATCACTGAAGAGAAACGTTTAACTCTGTTAGTTGCATTCATACATCGCAATGCAGTTTCTCAGAAGGTTTCTTTCCAGTTTTGATCTGAGGATATTTCCTTTTACACCATAGCCCTCAAAGAGCTCCCAAATATCACTTTGCAGAATCCACGACAACAGTGTTGGCAAACTGTTCCAAGAAAGGAAGGGTGGAACTCTGTGTGTGGAAGTAACACATCAGAAAGCAATCTCTCAGAAAGCTTCTCTCTGGTGATTATCTGAGGATATTTTCTTTTTCACCGTGTGCCCCAATGGACTCCCAAATATCACTTTGCAGATTCCATGAAAAGAGTGTTAGCAAACTGCTTCCTGAGGTCTAAGTTGTAACTCTGTGAGATGAATTCACAGATCACAAAGAAGGTTCTCAGAAAGCTTCTTTCACATTTTTAACTGATGATATTTCCTTATCAGCATAGGCCTCAATGTGATCCAATGAAGCCCTTCTCAAGTTCCTCAAAGACAGTGTTAATGGACTGCTCCAAGAAACATATGTGTAACTCTGTGAGATGAATTCACACATCACCAAGAAGTTTCTAAGGAAGCTTCTTTCTGGTTTTCATCTGAGGATATTTCCTTTGTCACCATAAGCTTCATTGCGCTAAGATGTATCCCACTGCAGATTTCCAGAACACTGTGTTTGCAAACTGATCACTGAAGAGAAACGTGTAACTCTGGGAGTTGCATTCACACATCGAAATGCAGTTTCTCAAAAGGCTTCTTTCCAGTTTTGATCTGAGGATATTTCCTTTTTCACCATAGCCCTCAATGAGCTCCCAAATATCATTTTGCAGAATCCACAACAACAGTGTTAGCAAACTGTTCCAAGAAGGGAAGTGTGGAACTCTGTGTGATAAAGTCACACATCAGAAAGCAATCTCTCAGAAAGCTTCTCTCTAGTTATTATCTGAGGATAGTTCCTTTTTCACCATGGGCCCCAATGGGCTCCCAAATATCACTTTGCAGATTTCACAAAAAGAATGTTAGCAAACTGCTTCCTGAGGACTGAGTTGTAACTCTGTGAGATGAATTCACAGATCACAAAGAAGTTTCTCAGAAAGCTCTTTCACGTTTTGAACTGATGATATTTCCTTTATCAGCGTAGGCCTCAATGCGATCCAAGGAAACCCTTCTCAGGTTCCTCAAAGACAGTGTTAATGGACTGCTCCACCAAACGTAAGTGTAACTCTGTGAGATGAATTCACACATCACCCAGAAGTTTCTAAGAAAGCTTCTTTCTAGTTTGCATCGGAGGATATTTCCTTTGTCACCGTGAGCTTCATTGCGCTAAGAAGTATCCCATTACAGATTTCCAGAAAACTGTGTTAGCAAACTGATCACTGAAGAGAAACGTGTAACTGTGAGTTGCATTCACACATCGCAATGCAGTTTCTCAGAAAGAGTATGCACGTTAATCAAAGCAGTGGAGTGAATCAGTGCACAAGAGCCCAAAGCTCACCCGAAGACTGTGTTTTAATCGGGGAATTACAGTCCCCAGGTGTTCTAATTCCTGGTCTTAGAATTATCATCCCATCTGTGGATTGGATTGCCTTATGAGGTTCACAATTCCAAATTTATGGCCTCTTGCCATGTGATTCAGAATCTCAACACTGGGCTCTGTTAATGTCAGAGGGTTACAATCCTTACTTTTGACTGGGTGTGCATACAACTGCCACAATTTCACCTGTGTGATGAACTACATCATGACATTTTTTTGTAGCACTTGATGGCTTTATACAATGTGCACGATGGTCAGAACACACCATGACCACCCTAACGCTGAAGACCCAGGACCTTCATTGTTGCCCTAAGACTAACTACAAGAGTCACAGTGTTTTCAGGTATGAGTCACCATCCCACCTGTAAGCTGTGCTCATGTATACGATTGTGCGGAGAGACAAGACACATCACCTGGATGCTGGCCACAGATATGTCACAATTGCCACTTTAGCCAGGATCTGGGCAGCAGAGAAGAGTCCCATCACCTAGGTGATTGACTCAATGAGAGGTCAAAATCCCCCCGGGTAGCAGGGGCAATTCTGTAGGGTCATATTACCTCGGTGCTGGAAACAGCAATGTGTCAAAATTCCTTCTGTGGGCAAGGCCAAGGCAGGACAGTTACATCACCTGGGAGCTGGGCCTGGTGATATGTCACAATGCCTCATGGGGGCAGGTTCAGGCAGGAAGGCAGAGTTACATCACCTAGGTGATGGGCCCAGAGATATTTCACAATGCCTTCTCTAATTAGAGCCCAGGGACAGAAGTTACATCATTTGCGTTAAGGGCCCAGTGATATTTCACAATCTCAACCAAGGGCAGGGCCAGAGCAGGAAAGGAGAGTCACTACACTTTGATGATTGCCCCAGAGATATATCACAATTTCCCCTGAGGGCAGGGGAACATACCTAAAGAAATGTTTAGGGATAAGATTCAAAATCCCACTAATGTCCTAGCTTCACTTACGACAGTCAACATATCTTGTGAGATGTGTTCAAGTACCAAGTCACAACCTCAACAGTGGACTTGATCTGTGCCTGAGAATCTGAACTCCTCTTGCAGACATTGTCCCAGTAGGGGAGTCACAGCCTCACAGGGGTGCTGAATTTTGATGTGAGAGTCACCATCCTACCTGTGGACTGCATGCATGTGTGAGAGTCATAATTCCAACTTTTGACTGCCTCTGAGTGTGAGATTCAGAATGTCATTAAGTAGGCTGGGTTTTTGTGGGAGGGTGAGAATTCTTACCGTCAGCTGGGTGTGCATATGAGAGTCACAATCTCACCTGTTTCTGGTCCCTGTTATGACACTGTGCCACCTGATGGTTTCACATGGCATATGTGCACAATCTGCTTTGAGATTTTTGTGCCTTCCCAGGTATATGTTACAACCTCAAATGTATGATTATGCCCA
Organism: Trachypithecus francoisi; assembly: GCF_009764315.1. Lineage (NCBI taxonomy): Eukaryota > Metazoa > Chordata > Mammalia > Primates > Cercopithecidae > Trachypithecus > Trachypithecus francoisi. Next base: position 82,466 of record NW_022680613.1, on the reverse strand, counting down.
TTGTCCTAAGACCAGGCATGAGCATCAACATCTCTCGTTTGTTGGGTCCAGTTATGAGAACCATTTATGTTCCTGTGATCTGGGTACAGAAATGGGTCAACATCCCTCCTGTGGCTCAATCCACATGTGACAGGCACAATTCCAACAGTGCACTATGTCTGTCAGTGAGGCTCAGGAACTCACTATTCTACTCTGTCCATGTGTATGGGTGACAATCGTAACAGTCAGCTGGGTGTTCATACAATAGTCACAATCTCAGCGTTGTGCTGGGTCCTATTAAGACACTCACTGTACCATCTGAGGGCTTTACACAACATGCGTCCTTTGGTAATCGCCTGTTATTATTATTTTTTTAAAGTAGAAAACCCAGGACTTTATTTTTTGGCTTAAGCCTACCTATGAGAGTCAACAGCTCTCTTATTGGCTGGGTGCAGGTATAAGAGTCATCACTGGGCCTGTAAGCAGGGTACAGATATAACTCACCATCCGATCTTTGGCCAGATTCACATTTGACTGTCAATATTCTAACAGTGTATTGTACCCTCTTATGAAAGTTAGGACCTCACCAGTAAGTTTTGTCAATTTGTGAGGGAAACAATGCTAATTGTCATCTGGGTGTGCCTATTGAGTCACAATTTTACCTCTGTGCTGGGCCCTGAAATGACACACTCTATATCACCAAAGGGCTTTAAAAAATGCGCATGACTGTTGTAATATTGTGTGACCTTTCTACATGTAGAAGACCTGGATCCTTACCTGTTACCCTAAGCCTACCTATAAGTCAAAATCTCTTCTATTGGTGGGGTCCACATGTAAGAGAGTCTTCATCATACCTGTGGGCTGGACCTAGTTATATGTGACAATCCCACCTGTGGGCAAAGACCAGGAGGGAGAGTCACATCACCTAGGTGCTAGGCCAGTGATATGTCAATATTTTTCCTGTGGGCAGGATCCTGGCAATAAAAATTGTATCTTCTGGGTGCTAGGCAAAGCAATATGTCACAATCCACCCTGTAAACATGTTCCAGGCAGAAGACAGTCATGTCACCTAGGTGATGGTCCCAGCAATATGTCATCGTTCCTCCTGTAAACAAACTCAAGACGAAAAGAGTCACATAACATAGGTGATGGGCCCAATGATATCTGACAATGACTCCTGTGGACTGGCCCAGGCAGAAAGGGAGAGTCACATTACCTAGGTGATTGGCCCAGAGATATGTCACTATTTCCCTGGATGGCAGAGTCCAGGCAGGAAAGTCACATTATCTACGTACTAAACCTAAGTATATTTCATAATCTAAATTGTAGGCTGGGCCTGAGCAAAGGTGTATGTCACAGTCACAGCTGTGTAAAGGTCCAGAGATAAAATTTGCAATCTTTCATATTCCCCAGCTTCAGATTCAGAGGCAATAGTTCCTGTGAGTTGCACCCAAAAGGCAGGTAACAACCTCAACACTAAACTAAGCCCACGCATGAGAGTCCCAACCTCACCTGCAGACAGTGTCCCAGTAAAAAATAAAAACATCACAAGGTGCTGAATCTTGGTCCAGAGTTGCCATCCTACCTGTTCATAGAATCCACATACGACAGAAACAATGCAAACTTTTGACTGCCTCTAGATGTGAGATTCAGAACTTTAACAGCGGGCTGTGTTCATCTGGAAAGTGACAATACTCTTGGCTGGGAGTGCATATAAGAGTAACAATCTCACCGGTAATTTGGGCCCTTTTGTGATGCTCTCTATACCACCTGAGGGAATTATAAAATAAGCATGAGTCTCAGTACTCTCTGAAACCTGCATGCTTGGGTGGACACACGATCTTACACGTTGCTTTAAGCACAGACAGGAGAGTCAACATCTCTCTTATTGGCTGTGTCCAGGAATGAGATTCATCAATGTGCCTGTGAGTAGGGTCCAGAAATAAATCACCATCATACCTGTGGCCACCACAATGTCAACTGTGAACTGCATGCAAGAAAGTTTTAGGACCTCAGCAGTGGGCACTGCCTCTGTGTGAGGGTGACAACATCAAGTTTTGACTGGATATGTATATGAAAGTAACAACCTCAACTGTGTGCTGGGCCCTGTTTTTGCATATTCTGTACCACCTGAGGGAATTATGCCATATGCTAGAATTTCATAGTTTCTGTGACCTCTGTACAGGCAGGAAACTCAGGACTTTACCCATTGCGCTAAGGCTAGGTACGAGTCAATATATGTCTTATTGGCTTGGTCTAAGTATGAGAATCAACACCATGCTTGTAATCTGGATCCAGATATTAGTCATCATCCAGCCTGAGGGCAGATCCACATATGACAGTTACAATTTCAACTCTTAACTGCATCCATGTGTGACAGTTAAAATCTCACTATTGGACTCTGTCCATGTATGAAGGTGACAATCCTAATTGTTGGCTACAGTCACAATTTCAACTCTTAACTGCATCCATGTGTGACAGTTAAAATCTCACTATTGAACTCTGTCCATGTATGAAGGTGATAATCCTAATTGTTGGCTACATGCATCTTTGAGAGTCACAAGCTCATCTGTCTTTGAGAGTCACAAGCTCATCTGTTTACTGGACCATGTTATGTGACTCTCTCTATACACCCCAAAGGTTTTATAAAATACATCTGAGTGTCATAATCTTCTATGACCTCTTTATAATTAGTAGCCCATGGACCTTAGCTGTTGCCCTAAGCCTAGCTTAGAGTCAAAATTTCTCCTATTGGCTTGGTCCATGTAAGAAAGCCATCATCATGACAGTTGCCTTGTCCAAGGTATAGGTCACAACCACACCCATGAGCAGAACCAAGAAGGAAAGTCACATCACCTGAATGCTGGGCCATGGAAATGTCAATATCCCTCTATAGGCAGGACCCACACAGGAAAGTCACATCATCTTTCACTGAGTGCTAGACTCAGTAATATGTCACAATGCCCACTGTATGCAGAACCCGGTCAAAAGAGTCACATCACCTAGATGCTGGGTCCAGCAATATGTCACAATCCCACTCTGTTCTGAGGGCCCAGTTATGAGAGGACAGTCATACCACGTAGGTAATATTCCCCTTTTTCTGTTACTGGAGGCAGGGCACAGGCAGGAAAGCAGAGTCTCACCATCTAGGTGATGGACTCAGAAATACATTACAATGCCCCTTGTGGCCAAGGCTCAGGGAGAACAGTCACATCATTTAGCTGTTTCGGTTAGGTATATGTCACAATCCCAACTGTTGACAGGGCTTATGCAGGGAGGTAAACTCTATCAGGTTCTGAGAAAAAATTATATGTCAAAGTCACAAGTGCAGGAAGGTCCTGGGATGAGATTCACAGAGCCACACGTTTTCCGGCTCAAGGTATAAGAGACAACACCTGTGATTTGTGTTAAGGTACACAAACCACAATATCAGTGATGGACAGTATTCATGCATGAAAGCTCCAACATCACCTGTAATCACTGTCTAATTAGGGCAGTCACTGCCTCACGGGTGTGCTGATGTTTGTTATAAGTCACTACTCTACCTGTGAACTGGTTCTATATATGAGAGTCACAGTGTCAACTTTCAACTGATCTGGATGTGATATTCAGAATTTCAACAAAGGACTGTGTCTATATGGGAAGATGACATACCTCAGTGTATGTTCTGTGTGCATAGAACAGTCACAATGTCACCTGTGTGCTGGGTGTTTATAAGACACCCTCTGTGCCACTTAAGAGCTTCATACGATCTGCATGAGAATGAAACCTGCTCTGAGACTTTAATGATGGTATAAGCCCATGATCCTACATGCTGCCCTAAGTTCAGGTATGAGAGTCATCAATGTGACTGTGATCTGGGTCCAGAAATGAGAAACCACCTCATTTGTGGATGGATCTAGATATGACAGTCACAATTCCAACTGTGAACTGTTCTGTGAGTGAGATCCAGGACCTCGTGAGTGGGTTCTGTTCACATTTAATCCTAACTGTGGGCTGTGTGTGCATACAAGAGTCCCAATAAGAATTTTGAGGTGAGCTCTGTTTTAATACTCTCTGCACCACCTTAGGGCATTATAAAATATGCATGAGTGTTGTAATGCTTTGAGATGTCTGTAAAGGTAGGAAGCCCAGGATCTTATCTGTTGAGGCAGGCCTAGATATGAGAGTCAACATGTCTTCTATTTCCTGGGACCAGGTATGAGAGACATTGACATGCTTATGAGCTGGGTCTAGAAATGGGTCAACTTCCAACATCTGTTATATGTGTCAGATACACATATGACAGTCCCAATTCTAACTGTGGACTGTTTGCACATGTGAGATTTACAACCTCGCCAGTGGGCTTTGTCCATAGGTGAGAGTGACAATCCCAGTTTTTGGACAGTGTGCCCATGAGAGCCAACATTTTACTTCTGTAATGGACTCTGATAAGACCCAAGTATTTACAGAATATTCATAAGTGTCATAGTCATCTGTAATCTTTATAAAATTAGGAGACCGAGAACCTTACTGATTATTCTAACCTTAGCTATGAGAGTGAAAATCTCTTCTATTGCCTGGGCTGTCATATGACAGTCATCATTATTCCCGTGACCTCAACCTAGGTATATGTCACAATCCTACGTGTGGGCAGAACCAGGCAGCAGAGTCACATCAAGTGAATACTGAGCCAGATATATATTAGTATCCCTCCTGTGAGTTGAGTGCTGGTAAAAAATTCATGTCACTACGGTGTTGGGAACAGTGATGTGTCACAATGTCTTCTGTGCACAGAACCCAGGCTGAAGAATTACATTGTGTGAGTGCTGGCCTCAGCAAAATGTTACAATCCCCTTTGGAAATGGGGCCCAGGCAGGAAAGGACAATCACATCACCTGGAAATGAGACCAGAGGTATATCACAATGCCGTCTGTGAGAAGGGACTAGGCAGGAGGGCCACATTACCAAGGTTATTGGCTTAGGTCTATGTCGCAATCAAAACTGTGGGCTTTCTTCAGGCGGTATATTCAAATCAATCAAGTTCTGACTGGGCAAAAACATATGTCACAGTCACACCTGTGGGAAGGTCTGCGAATGGAATTGACATTCCTGCACCTGTTCTGGGTCCAAGTATTAAAAAGTATGCACCTAATAAACTTTTATACACCCCATGTGTCCAAGTACGCAAGTCACAATTTCAACAGTAATTTGGATCCATGCATGAAAGCCTCAACCTCAGACAACACACAATAGGAGAGTTAGAGCCTAACATATTCGCTGAATCTTGGTCAGAGACTCATCATCTCACCTGAAGGCTGAATACACATATAAGGGTAATAATACCAACTTCTGACTGCCTTTGGTTGTGAAATTCAGAACTTCAACAGTGGGCTGTGTCTATGTGGGAGTGTGAAAATCTTTACTGCTGGCAGTGTATGCAATGAGAGTCAAGACCTCAACACTGTACTGGGCAACATAGGGAGAACCTGTCTCTACAAAATATAAAATAAAAAAAATTAGCTTGCCATGCCTGTGCTTCTAGCTACTCAGGAGGATGAGGTGGGAGGATTTATTAAGTCTGGGAGATCAAGTCTGTGGTTAGCTATAAATGAGCCACTGTGCTTCAGCCTGAGCAACAGAGAAAACTCTGTCTCAAAGAAAAAGATTATAATACTACAAACTATCATTTTTTATTAAAAGAGAATAAAATTAGAAATGAGGAACAGAAAAATACTGAAATATCTATAAATGCATGGAAATTATACAACACACTCTTGAGCATGCTTTTCTTCAAGGGTTGGAAGACAATATTGTGAAGATGTCCACACTACCCAGTGATCTACAGATTCAATGCAATCTCCGTCAAGTATTAACTGACATTTTATTTTGCAGAAACACAAAAACGTTTCTAAAACTCATATGGACTCAAAAGGGACTATAAAAAGCCAAACAATATATATATAATTTTTTTTTGAGATTAAGTCTCACTCTGATACTAAGGCTGGAGTGCAGTGTCATGATCTTGGCTCACTGCAACCTCCACCTCCTGGGTTCAAGAGATTCTCCTGCCTCAGCCTCCTGAGTAGCTGGGACTACAGGTGCCAACCACCACGCCCAGCTAATTGTTTGTATTTTTAGTAGAGACAGGGTTTCACTATGTTGGCTAGGCTGATCTCGAACTCCTGACCTCGTGATCCGCCTGCATCGGCCTCCCAAAGTGCTGGAATTACAGGTGTGAGCCACTGCACTTGGCTACCACAGCCAGTTTTAAGAAAATAAATGCTTCAAAGTCAAATCGAATTTATTTATTTATTTAATTTAAAAACGGCAAATGTAGTGGTGAATGACATGAAATGTCTCTGCTTTCACAGAGTTTACACTGTAAGGTTTGAAAAGTAAAAACAATTAGAGAATAAATTATTACTCATATAATGCTGGTAGTATAATTTGGCATGACATTCTGGAAGAGGGCTTGCCAAGGTCAAGGCCTACACAAGCTGAAGATACAAATATATGTTCATTATATTTGTGGTTATATATCTACATAATTATATAATTGAGGATGAAGCTGCCCAAACTCCTCAAAGTAGGACAGCAAAGCAACCACCAGAGATGGACAAGACAAATGAAAAGTAAAAGAAAATTAGCAGAAATCAAAGACAGATGCTAAAGCAGTACAAAATGCTTCACACCACAACAGAAATGGAGTTGCTGACGGAGTCAGGAAAACGAATCCTAGTCACAGAAAGGTCAGCAGTGAACATGGTAAAGTGCTCACAATTCTGGTCCACTGGGTCCCACCATCCTTAGGACAGTAAATACCATCACAGTCACCACCCAGCAAGTTACCACCGCATCATCTCCTGTTTGTTCCAAACGAATAAAGTTGATTCTGAACACAAGTGCAAATAAAAAAGTCATTAATCATTTTTTTCAACTAAACGGTCATGGTTTAGTTTACATTTTTTAAAGTTTTATATTTTGAAAATGCAGTTAACAGTTGTATGGCTCAGGAAGTTTTTGACACTTGAATTTTTAAAATGCAGTATATTTTAAGTTAACAAGAGTAAACTATGTATTTGGTTTCTGTATTTAAGGTGCAGACTCACAAATAATGCTCCTGTTTATGATTCAAAAACTTCAAAGTTTGGTTTTCAATCTGTACATACACAGAACAGTGTATCATGCTACAACATTTGTTTTTTAAAGTGGTCACCACAGTTCCTGCCTGTCTGGATATATTTTGAACTTTGGTATGTTAAATATGACATTAAAAAGACATGTTATTATGTTTTAGGTAATCTCAGATTGGTGTACACAAACCAACTTTACAAATTACTGTAGGGTTGAGCAAACCATGTATATAATATGACATTAATATCTCTATTTTTTGATGTCTAAATCTTTTTTAGAAAAGACTAGTTTCTACAAAAACATCTCCAAAAATTCAGTCTTATTTTATAAAATGGCAAAATAGTAAAAAAAAAAAAAGGGGGGGGTGGTTTTCTATGCTACATGAATACTGGCACTCGATTAACCAAATAATATAATCCAAATCATTTAGACAGTGGATTTAAATAATTGCTTACTTTTAACTACAGTGATACACATTCACTAATATTTCATGAATCAAACCTATTAGTATTAGGTTTTACTTAGTAGTAATATATACATTTGATCAAAGATCTGTTCAAAATGAATTTTTTAATCAATAATTTGGTGTTTTCAAGTACTGAGAAGTCTTGTTTTAATCAGATTAAGTCTGAAGCTAGTTGGCTGATTTTATTTTGTGTATGCTGTGTTTAAAATTGTCTAGTTTTAGCTAATATTGATTGATAATGGGTAAACAAATCTATTTTCTTGAAATCCCACTGGCCTATTAAATTGTCGATGATTTTTGTTTCGTTGATTTGTTTTGTTTTGTTTTGTTTTTGTGTGTGTGTATGTGTGTGTGTGTGTGTGTTGTTTTTGAGATGGAGTTTCGCTCTGTCGCCCAGGCTGGAATGCAGTGGTGCAATCTCTGCTCACTGCAATCTCTGTCTGCTGGGTTCAAGTGATTCCCTTGCTTTTCAAGTAGCTGGACTATAGGCACGTGCCACCACGACCGGCTAATTATTATTATTATTATTTTTTGTATTTTTAGTAGAGACGGGGTTTCACCGTGTTAGCCAGAATGGTCTCCATCTCCTGAACTCGTGATCTGCCCGCCTCGGCCACCCAAAGTGCTGGGATTATAGGCATGAGCCACCGCACCCAGCCATTGATGATGTTTTAAATAAAAAAATATTGTTTACAGAGATTTAGATCTAGTCTAATCTGCTCAATCTGTTAATTTGTCAGGTGTCAGGTGGCAGATTGCAATTCATTTTCAGTGTGCCTGTATGACTTTTCTTTTCATATTCTTTGGATCAAATTCTATTACTTTGTTACTTTTTTGAATGTTATACAGCTCAAAAATTTAAAGTAAAACCACCAGATGAAACAAGTTCAGACTCAGTATAAAGGAGTTGTTTACATAGTGTTACATATACTGATGAATATGGCTCAACAAGAATTTAGACAAATAAATTGAGCTAACGTGTTTTCTTGACTGTGCCTCTAATGAGCTTGTAATTCCAGATTTTACCAAATTTATCCAGCTGCTTTCAGTACCTCTAAAGGTGGTATATCTCTAAAGGTGGTATATCAAGAGTTCGTATGCTACTGTCTGAAAAAAACAGATTCTACTGTTACTTAAGAAATCAATTGGAATACATTTGTATAACCTTCCACCACATAAGAAAAAACTGAAATGTAGTACTAATAAATGCAAACTATATGACATAAAATATGGTATCCAGAGGTTGGGTGCTTTTTTATTTGCTGTAATCCCAGCACTTTGGGAGGCTAAGGGGGACGGATCATCTGAGGTTGGGAGTTTGAGACCAGTCTCACCAACATGGAGAAACCCTGTCTTTACTAAAAATACAAAATTAGGCTGATGAGGTGGTGCATGCCTGTAATCCCAGCTATTCAGGAGAATCACTTGAACCCAGGAGGCAGAGAGGTTGTGGTGAGCCGAGATCGCGTCATTCATTGCACTTAAGCCTAGGCAACACGAGCGAAGCTCCATCTCAAACAAACAAAAAACGGTATCCAGAATGTCACTTTGAATACTGACATATTTGAACTTTTGGTTTAAAAATAGTTGGTACAATAAAGCTTTTGGTAAGCTTCATGCACTTTACATCTGCATAAAGTAAGAAAAAATCTTTCAAAATGAAAACAAACAAAAATCTACACCAAAAAAACTAACATCCACCAATTTGTATATATTGATCTTTGTGCTGGGAGAGCCTAAAGCAGAACATTTGGTGAACTTGATACTCTATTTTGACCACGTTGACAACTGATAAAATCATTTATATTTAATTTGAGTGAAACATGTCCACATCTTAAAAATACTACTTTGTACTATGAATAATAAATGTAAAGTCTTTATCCTCAAGAGGATCTGGATTCTGAAGCCAACATACATGGAAATGTATTCCTCTGGTTCCTCCAAACTGAGGCCTTATTAAAACTCAAGTATGGGCCGGGTGCGGTGGCTCAAGCCTGTAATCCCAGCACTTTGGGAGGCCGAGACGGGTGGATCACGAGGTCAGGAGATCGAGACCATCCTGGCTAACCCGGTGAAACCCCGTCTCTACTAAAAAATACAAAAAACTAGCTGGGCGAGGTGGCGGGCGCCTGTAGTCCCAGCTACTCGGGAGGCTGAGGCAGGAGAATGGCGTCAACCCGGGAGGTGGAGCTTGCAGTGAGCTGAGATCCGGCCACTGCACTCCAGCCTGGGTGACAGAGCAAGACTCCATCTCAAAAAAAAAAAAAAAAAAAAAAAAAACTCAAGTATGGAGTGAGAGGGACTCACAACAGAGCATGCCAAGCAAGAAGGATAAGGTAGGACGGTGAGCTCTAAGGCTCAGGGATTGCCTGGGGAACCCCAACATAATGATGTCAACTGTGAAGCATACCGGGTAAAAGAAAAAATAAAACATAAAAAGCTGAAAACACCATGGCTTGAATTTGGTGGGAAGCAGTCTCTGGAACCATAAACAGTTGTGCCAACATGACTGAGCAAGAATGACACATATCTAAGGATTATTAAGAGAAATATTTACAAATATGTAAGTATTTATTCCCAATCTTATTACAGCAGCATTTATTTACAAATATTTACAAATATGTACAGTATTTATTCCCAATCTTATTACCTTTTCTGTAATGTCCAGTTCCCCAAGCTAGGGGTGTGATAGACAAACTAAGATAAGTGTCCTAATATGTTGTAAGTAGTCAGTTTCTAAATTTAACAAACTTGCAATAATATCATGAATTTCATTGAACTCTGTTTCATGCATAAATCTCACTGAAAGGCAATGTCCAGTAGCTATTTCCCTCAGTCTTTTCTGGGATTTTTCTGTTGCTTGATTCAAAACCAACCTTATTTGAATCCTAGTCATTTCTAAAGCCCGAGATGTAATAAGAGCAAGAGAGAAGAAATGAAGCCAAGTTAGTCCAAGTCTATTATATTTGCTTTCACAAATGAACCAAAAACCACACAAGCTAAACAGTACATTTAAAATTCAACCTAAATTCAATGGTAGCAGTCAAAACCATATGCAAAAATAAACAAAGTTATGATTTAGAAACCCTTAGTCTGTTATTCTAGAAAAAATAATAAAATTCTTATTTTGGCATATTTTAGAAATTATAAATACATTAAATATGACAAAATATAATGCATTGATTATAATATCTTTGAAACATGAGTGGTTTTATTTTTATTCTTAAATAATTACTATACTTAGGAAAGACATTCAGTGAAAAATACTTATAGCCACCATGTATGAATTAAATCAGCCCTGGGGGAAAGAGTACTTTTATTAATAATAAATATTGAAGCTCTAAGGTTGTAAAATAATTTATTCTGGGGATACAGGCTAATGACACTAATCAAGCTCAAATATGTTTAAGAATTGTGATTTTCCCACTGCTGACAATATTGATGAAACAGTTTAATATTAGTCCAGAGTTGATCGTTGGAAATAAATAAAGACAAGTACTATTGAGGCAGGATAGGTGGTCAAGAAAGTCACCACGTTCTCAGGATGCAGCAACCATGGTGATTGCATAGTGACTGCATATCATCAACACAATAAACCAAAGTATTTGCATTGTATTCCAGCTGATTTAAGCAAAGCTACCTCCAGTAGGAAATGTTCCCTGTAGAGAGCATGCAAACTTTGATTTTACCTGTCAACATACTGACCATTTACTTATTATAGTAGTGTAAAACACACTCGTGGGTGGAGACTTAAGATGCTAATGAGGCATATGACATATGAACAAGCATGTACACTCACTGTGTATGTGCACCAAGAGGACAACCCAGAACATGCTTACTAGTAACACCTCTTCCCATCTCCTAATAATTACATAAGACTCCCATGGAGTCTCCCTACTTACAATTTTTACTGTCTCATTCTTTTTTTGTGTGTGAACATTAACGTAATTTATTTTTTTATTATACTTTAAGTTGTAGGGTACATGTACACAACATGCAGATTTGTTACATAGGTATACATGTTCCATGCTGGTGTGCTGCACCCATTAACGCATCATTTACATTAGGTATAACTCCTAATGCTATCCCTCCCCTGTCCCCACACCCCATGACAGGCCCCGATGTGTGATGTTCCCCACCCTGTGTCGAAGTGTTCTCATTGTTCAGTTCCCACCTGTGAGTCAGAACATGCAGTGTTCTGTTTTCTGTCCTTGCCATAGTTTGCTCAGAATGATGGCTTCCAGTTTCACCCATGTCCCTACAAAGGATAAGAACTCATCCATTTTTATGGCTGCATAGTATTCCATGGTGTATATGTGCCACATTTTCTTAATCCAGTCTGTCATTGATGGACATTTGGGTTGGTTCCAAGTCTTTGTTATTGTGAATAGTGCCGCAATAAACGTATGTGTGCATATGTCTTTATAGCAGCATGATTTATAATCCTATGGGTATATACCCAGTAATGGGATGACTAAGTCAAATGGTATTTCTAGTTCTAGATCCTTGAGGAATCACCACACTGTCTTCCACAATGGTTGAACTAGTTTACAGTCCCACCAACAGTGTAAAAGTGTTCCTATTTCTCCACATCCTCTCCAGTACCTATTGTTTCCTGACTTTTTAATGATCGCCATTCTAACTGGTGTGAGATGGTATCTCATTGTGGTTTTGATTTGCATTTCTCTGATGACCAGTGATGATGAGCATTTTTCCATGTGTCTGTTGGCTGCATAAATGTCTTTTGAGAAGTGTCTGTTCATATTCTTTGCCCACTTTTTGATGGGGTTGATTTTTTTCTTGTAAATTTGTTTAAGTTCTTTGTAGATTCTGGATATTAGCCCTTTGTCAGATGGGTCGATTGTAAAAATTTTCTCCCATTTTGTAGGTTGCCTGTTCACTCTGATGGTAGTTTCTTTTGCTGTGCAGAAGCTCTTTAGTTTAATTAGATCCCATTTGTCAATTTTGGCTTTTGTTGCCATTGCTTTTGGTGTTTTAGTCATAAAGTCTTTGCCCATGCCTATGTCCTGAATGGTATTGCCTAGGTTTTCTTCTAGGGTTTTTATGGTTTTAAGTCTAACATTTAAGTCTTTACTCCATCTTGAATTAATTTTTGTATAAGGTGTAAGGAAGGGCTCAAGTTTCAGCTTTCTACATATGGCTAGCCAGTTTTCCCAGCACCATTTATTAAATAGGGAATCCTTTCCCCATTGCTTGTTTTTATCAGGTTTGTCAAAGATCAGATGGTAGTAGCCCAAAATCTCCTTAAGCTGATAAGCAACTTCAGCAAAGTCTCAGGATACAAAATCAATGTGCAAAAATCACAAGAATTCCTATAGACTATAACAGACAGAGAGCCAAATCATGAGTGAACTCCCATTCACAACTGCTTCAAAGAGAATAAAATACCTAGGAATCCAACTTACAAGGGATGTGAAGGACCTCTTCAAGGAGAACTACAAACCACTGCTTAACGAAATAAAAGAGGACACAAACAAATGGAAAAACATTCTATGTTTTCACAATATGAAGAATCAATATCGTGAAAATGACTATACTGCCCAAAGTAATTTATAGATTCAGTGCCATCCCCATTCAGTCAAGCTACCAATGACTTTCTTCACAGAATTGGAAAAAACTACTTTAAAGTTCATATGGAACCAAAAAAGAGCCTGCATTGCCAAGACAATCCTAAGCCAAAAGAACAAAGCAGGAGGCATCATGCTACCTGAGTTCAAACTATACTATAAGGCTACAGTAACCAAAACAGCATGGTACTGGTACCAAAACAGAGATATAGACCAATGGAACATAACAGAGCCCTCAGAAATAATACCACCCATCTGCTGTCTCATTCTTGTAAACAGCCCGCCATTAATCCTTTTTCTCTCAGAATGTACTGGCTATTCTGCACCTAACTTTTAAAATAGTCTCCCTCCTTTGCAACAAATTACTCTATGCTGCATCTGCTTTGTTGTGTTTCTCTCGTTTAAATATTTTTAACTAAATAAATAAAAAAAAAAAACCTCCAAGGTCTTCAAAGACCATCATTATAATCACGCTTTGCTTTGTATTTCTTATTATTAACATTTTTTCTCTGATATGTTAGTATTCACATTTTAAACACAAACAACTTGTACTGAAGTCTACTACATAACACTGCAAAATTGAAACTTTAAATAATCAGAAAATGATTTGTCATAAAAGCATGTGTATTTCTCAAGTTTAAGCTTTATCACACTTTCTTTTCAAAATTTTAAAAACATTTCTGACACAAATTCATTTATCAAATGTAATATTTAATAATTTGGGTTCAATTCCAATATGATTTATATTCAAGTTTATTGTTTTATTACTCCTAACTAAATTTGGCTTTCCAAATGAAGGAAAAACTGAAGCATGTTTTCAAAGGTTCAAGGGACTTAAGCTTACAAGCATCAAATGCTCTGTAGCAAAATAAATAAAACCTCATCTTTTTATCAATAATATTTTCAATAGCTTTATGTCTGAGAACTTAAGCATCAAGGACAAGACTCTGGATGATGCGTAGTGCATATTTAAGTTGATAAAGTAGAAAATGATCATCAGAGTCTAATAAGTGATGAATACAGCAACATAATACTTCACAAAATCATTCTGGGTATGTTTGACAAACAAGAAGGTTGCATAGGATCTGCATTGCATTGCACTACTAATGTATTCTCTCTCTCTCTCTCTCTCACTTTAGTCTTTATTCTCAACTTTACAATCAACACACACACAGAATAAGAACAATTAACTCGTTTTCCTGAAAGGCAGTGTTTTCTCTTTTCTCACATGTGTTCCACATTGCTGTTGAAGAGCATCCTCTTTCATTAGAAGATTACCTGTGTGAATTTGAATAGATGGACACTAGAGAGGACCAGCTCAGCACACTCACCTAACTTTCCCTTTGCTTTTCATCCAATTGAAATGACTTTGAAGAGTGAAAATAAAGTGCTAATCAAGCAGATAGTTTTACATGGAAAAAAGTTTGTCAACTGTTTGAAAATGACATTCCATGGACTATAACTTTTAAAATGTAAAATTCATAACATAAATGCTGTACAACAAAATAGAATAGAAATGATGGAGTTGGCCACAGAAAACAAAGCTGCTTCATAGCAATATAGAAAAATAGATATCTACTGTCAGAGGAAGGTAACGAAGTATTTGAGAAACGTTTTCTAAGAATCTAAAATTATTTTTAGTTTTAGTTTCTATAAAAAACTGTTTTTAAGTAATTACAATTCCAAAAAATTTAAATGCATGCTTTGTCAGCTTAGTTTTTCTGAAGAATTTAAACAGAATAGAGTAAAACAATACATATTAGAAAATCGGCCAGGCGTGGTCGCTCCTGTAATCCCAGCACTTCGGGAGGCCAAAGTGGGTGGATCACCTGAGGTCAGGAGTTGGAGACCAGCCTGGCTAACATGGTGAAACCCTGTCTCTACTAAAAATACAAAAAAAAAAAAAAAAAATTTAGCTGGGCGTGGTGGCTCACACCTGTAATCACAGCTACCAGGGAGGCTGATGCAAGAGAATCACTTGAACCCAGGAAGCCAAGGTTGCAGAGAGCCAAGATCGTGCCATTGCACTCCAGCCTAGGTGACAGAGCGACACTCCATCTCAAATTAAAAAAAAAAAAAAAGAAAAGAAACTTTACTGGTAATAGATTAGTTTAATTTTCAGGTCAAAAGAGTAAATTTTACAAAATTCTATGCTGACCAATTTGATCAGAAGGCCCTTTCTCACGACTGGGAGAAATGACACAAAGAGGCAGCTTTCATGTTAGGTGGAAGAGAAAATAACTACCAGGGCTAATTATTATTTCACTAATCAATGTTGATTTTCCTTACCATTTTGTCTCAAATTATGTTACTAATGAAGTAATGGCCTTA
Source organism: Trachypithecus francoisi (assembly GCF_009764315.1). NCBI lineage: Eukaryota > Metazoa > Chordata > Mammalia > Primates > Cercopithecidae > Trachypithecus > Trachypithecus francoisi. The sequence continues at coordinate 66,986 of NW_022680613.1, read as the reverse complement.
ATTCAAGTATTTTTTTAAACTTATTTTTCAATCCGTCATAATATTAACCAAAAAGAAGGCATCAAAATGAAGGTATTTAATAATTATAATTTATATTTTAAAATTAAACTATTCCTGGAAATAAAAAAGGGTAGGAAAAAAGATAAACACAAATGAAAGAGAAGGAAGTGGATTACTCACAATAGCTAAGATAAAAATCAAGTATCCATCAACAGGTGAATGGATAAAGAAAATGTGATATATTTATACAATGGAATGCTAGGAAGTTTTGTTATTTGCAACAACACTGATGAACCCGGGAAACATTGTGCTACATGAAATGAGTCAGCACAGAAAAAAAAATACCATATGATCTCATTTCTATGTAGAGTGTAAAAAAATTCATAAAGGCAGAAAGTAGAATGATGATTGCCTGGGGTTGGGGGTGGAGGAGATATTGGTCAAAAGTAATGGATCTTCTTTACAACTCTTACTTTAACAAATAAGTTATTCTCCTCTCAGTTTTGATTCACCAGGGAATTAAATCATATCCTGAAGAATCAAAACTGAAGAAATAGTATATTTGTTAAAGCAATGCAGGTTGTATACTAATATTTCAGAGGCTTAGCAAAATAATTTTTTCTGCTGCCATAACCACCCCCTACTTTTTTTTCTGGTTAAGGTGACTTCTTCATGATATTTTTGGGATATCTTCTTTCATTTTATATCTGCGTCCTCCTCTTTCCTCAGCCAATAAATGAAGGAGATACAGAAAAGACTCATTTGCTTCTTATCCACACAATCACTTTCACTCAGTATTAGTCAATGTGGGTAGAGCTGATAATTGCAGTTTCTTGGCAGAATGGACACTTCTCAGCAATAAACAACACACTGAAAAAAATTATTTTCACCAAAAGCTAATGCATGTTAAACAAAATATTAATATTTGTCAGTAATAAAACGCTTGTGGTGAAATAAATATTCATTATTGAGCTCAGGTAATATTTGACCCAAAACTAGCAAAGATACAGCAGAAAAAAGAATAGTATCTGAAATAAGAATATTGTGAATGAAGTTATTCTGTTACTAAAAGTAAAAATATAACTTCATACAAATAGTCTCATCTATAGTTCTATAACAAATGCTTATTAAAAATTGTATTTCATAGAAGAATTCAATTTATATTACCCTCCTTCACTATTTCAGTGCATTCACCACTTTACGTAAGTGAAAAACAGTCCAGCTGGTTCCAGAAAGCATGTGGTGCTATTGCTACTTTAACAATAATGATGATGAAGAGCATTTGTTTGGGTGGTACTCCTATGCCAAACACTGTTATTTGGCCCAAAGTATTGGTTTTTAATTTTTCTCTAAATTAACTAATAAAATTCTCACCAAAGACTTGATCTTATTCAAATATGCTTTATAAAATTTGGTTGACATTTAAGTGTCTCTGGCTTACCTGGAATATTAAATTTTCCATGAATCCAAATTGAGGACTAGAAATAAACAGTCTTTTACTAAAAGCCTTTTTGAGGATTCATGATTTTTTTTTAATATGGAAGAAATGCATTAACCATATTCCCAGCAATCACTCTGCAAACAGCATTCTCAGTTCCCAGTATTTACTCTGAGTTACTTAGGGATAATTGGTATCTCTGTAGACAGGCAGAAGAAAGTACTAACTGGAGGTGCAGCACATTGCACATAAATGCTTTTCACCTGCATATATTGGGGGTTGAATTTAATTGGGCTGTCAATTGCATGGCTAGATACTTACTGAATATAGTCATTCTTATTTTTTTTTTGGTCAGCTAAAGGTATCTGTTACCCATTAGTTTTACAGAATTATTGGCTTGACTGAAAAATAAATATTTTTACTCTATATTGAGATACTAAATTTTCAATCTTCCATCTTCAATGTTAAAGCAATCAGAGAAGAGAAATTTGTGTATGTAGAATGCATTTTTTTTTTTTTTGGCCTATCAAAATTCTTCTTGTATTGCATTGGAAACCCTAAGAAGCCACCTAAAAAATATTCCCTTCAAATCCTTTTGGCAGTATTTTAGATTTAGAAGGTCAAAAACTTAATGACTGAGCAAAACCAAAATATTTTCTTTGCTTTTTGTCAGTAATCTAGCCATTTAAAAAAACATGGCTATTATGCCAAGCCATTCAAAGATGTGAATTTGATTTTCATAACATCTTTTATTTGTTTACAATTATAAATTACAAACATGTTTTATGGTTTTTCTTATTTTTTAAAAAGAGTTATTTTTAGTCAACTTATTCCTTTTATTTACCATCAGTTTGCTCTGACAGAATAAATTACAAACTACTGCTTTGCTTAATCCTTTTAACCACCATGTCAGGCAAACAGGTTGGAGGGTATTAGCTCCCATTTTTAGACAAGAGTGGAAACACTGTACCCACATTTAGTGTAAGACAGCTGGGATATAAGCCTTGGGCTTCCATAGTCACAACTGCTTTTTCCATAAGTTTGTAATACATCATTTTAAAGTTATCTGATTTCACAATGTTTTACAGTATAAGAGTAACATCTATAGCATCTCTTCTTGGCAGGTTACCTCTGGAGAGAATCAAATTAATTACCTCATAAGTGGGCATATTTTAAGGCAGTTATACCTCTAACTTGATTTCCCAGCTATGCGTGAGGGTCCCAGGAGTCAAAATTGCAGCCAAACTGATCTGAAAGGAACAGGGAATAGAATGGTCAAGCATGTTTCCAAGTTTAACCTAGGCCTGGCACATCCTCACCAACTGCTCAGATGGCAAGTGGGGGGGTAACTAAGTGAAGACAGTAGCAGGAACTTCAGACCCACTTGGGGTGGACACTGATGAAAAACACAAGCACTATCAGACCCACTGTTTTCAGGGTTAAAATCCCCAGATGCCCAGTTGCTGGTCTGCTAGCTACTATGTCATTACCAGCAGGACAAGGGGTAATACTTCTGGAAACTAGAATATGCAAGGAACAAATTAAGTTGCCTGCCTGTCTGGGGCCTACAAAGCCAATAAGTGCTAACTTCATTTATGCCAAATGAAGAAAATTGTTAATTCCTTCCTGATTTGTGTTTTAAGGGAGAGTGCTGATCATCAGAAAAACGAGGTAATTCTATCCTGAAGCCCAGGGGGAGAAATGGTGGGCATTTCTGAGTTATAGATGGTGCAGGGGGCAACACTGTCTGCCAACATGAAGGGAAAAAGCTATCTTGGTAAACTTTGGTCTTCCACAGGACATGGAACAAGAGTAGCAAGATCAGGGTCTGCATGACATATATGGATTAAGACCAGGACTTCCTCACATAAGGTACACAAGGGCCAGATGCGGTTGCTCACGCCTGTAATCCCAGCACTTTGGGAGGCAGAGGTGGGTGGATCACTTGGGGTCAGGAGTTCGAGACTAGCCTGGCCAACATGGTGAAAACCCTGTCTCCATCTCTACTAAAAATACAAAAATTATCCAGTCATGATGGCACATGCCTGCAATCCCAGCTACTTGGGAGGCTAAGGCAGGAGAATCACTTGAACCAAGAAGGTGGAGGCTGCAGTGAGCTGAGATCATGCCACTGCACTTCTGGGAAATAACTTCCCCAGATGCTCCTCAATCACTGTGTTGTCTGTCAGAAGGATGGTCTTATTCTTGACCTTGGCTTGTCCACGTTTCAAAATGAGATCCTGGACAGACTTCAGATTTGGAAATCCCCAGGTCCCATTAAGGTCCCACTGTATAAGCTTCCACTATAAGCAGACTTTTAGTTTCTGGGTGGGGGTGACTTTTACAAACACACCTCTAAAAATTTTCTTTAGGCGAAGACTTGCAATGGTTCTCTGCACCAGTAAACTCACGCCATCAATCCTTTCGATGCATACAACAAAGGCCAAGGAATGTTTATCTGGTAATTCCAAGGCATGAGGTTTCACTTCTAGTCATCTGAGACACACCTGCTTTGATAAAAAATATCCCTAAATAAGAAACGATTGTTTCAAACCAATAGATGAATACATTAATATATCTAAATTAATTTTCTTAAATGTGGTATAGATACACAATGGAATACTATTTAGTCTTAAAAAGGGGTAAATCTTATTATTTAAAACAATATAGATAAATTTGGAGGACACTATGCTAGACGGAATAAACCTGACAAAGAAAGACAAATACTGCATGATCTCATTTATGTGTAGAATCTAACAAAGTTTAACTCAAAAAAGTAGAAAGTGGAATAGTGGTTATTAGAGGCTGGGAGTGGTGGGAAGAAAATAAGAAGTTGTTGACTAAAGGGTACAAGGTTTCAAATGGAGAAAATAAGTTTTGAGATTACACAGCAGCATGACTCTAGTAAACTGTACTGTATTATATATTTCAAAATAACCGGGAGTAAATTTCAAATGTCCCACCACAAAAAATGATTGCCAAGTGAGCTGACAAATGTTATTTAATATGGCTTATTTCATATTATATACCTATATTAAAACATCCCATTGTATCCCATAAATGTATACATCTTTAATTTGTCAATCTAAAATACTAGTAATTAAAAAAAGAGAAAAACTTTAAGAAATTAGACTAGAGAAAAAATGTTTTTTCCTCTTAAAATTCCAAGAAACATACACATATATATTTTTATTTCAACTGGCTTGCTCATTTCGTGATGTAGGTAAGTAAACTTTTAATATCATGAATAGTCTGAACCCAACACTCAGGAATCAAATGTTGATTTTTTATGTTCAAAACAATATAATACTTTAAAAGACCCTAAAGCGACTCTTTAAAATTCTCTAAATGTCTAAATAAATAATTTCCTTCACTTGTTAGAGAAGAAAAGTTATTTGAATTTATATTTTTAAACTACATTTAAATTTAACAAATGAACATAAGGAATTTATTAAATATATGAAAAAAGAGTTTGCCTCCTTCTCTAATTTTAAAATTGACAAACACCCAGCATTTAAACGCTTATTTATCTAGTGTTACTGGAGTGTGAATAGTACTCAATAAGAAATCTTTTCATATTTATATCCATGTCGTATACGAATATATGGGAATTTGCCAACTTTTATTTTACCACAGACTGAATAAGAATGAAAATGGGTTACAAACTACTAATGTGGCCACCTTGTTTTCAGGATTAGCATTTATCATGATCTAACAGAATCAACAAATAAGAGCTTATAAATTGTCCGTACACTTGCTATGTGCTGTGTCCTCTTCTGGCACCTTTATTTGCATTAATTGCTTCCATTTCACCAAAACCCTAGGATTTTGGCAGTATTATCCTCGGTGTACAGCTGAGGAGTCAAGCACAGAGAGGACATAAAACTATTCAGGTCATACAGCCCATAATTGGCTGACCTGGGATGCAATCAGGAACTACCTGATACTGAGTTTCAATCTTAACCACTATGCCAAACACACTCAATCCAATGCTTGTTTTCATTCCTGACTTCGCATTTCAGCTTTAAATTTTCTAATTTAGTAGAAATAAAGATAAATTTTAATATCATTTTTTAACCCTTAGCTAGTATGTAGAACTTGATTTTCAGTTTAAAGTAGTTATTATTAAGTCTAAAACAAATACTTTGGTAGATTAATTCTAACAATGACATCCCTCTTCTGACTTAAAAAGGCAATAATTTTATTTTTAAAATATATTGAATTTTTATATTAAAAGGTAAAATGAGCCTCATTATGCAGAATATTTGTGGTCTGCATACACATCATCATCCATTGAGTGATCTAGTTTCTGAAAGTTTCACAACCACTAATATAAAAATACCTTTGTTGAATAATTGTTTTCTCAGTGACTAAAATAAAATAGATTAGAATTACTAGTCAGTCACAATGTGGTTTCAAATGTTATTTACCGAACACGTGAAGTTTTTTTTTAAAAAACTCACTTTAACAAATTATTTTCATTGCTTTTTCACATCTATTAAAAAAACAAAATTTCTGTTACTTGAAATCTATAAATTTTATTCAGATATAATCATAGTGCTAATCTTAAAAGATCTCTATACTTAGGATTATGGAAAGCCTATTCTCTATTTATACTTAGAAAATAAACTACTGCTTCCAGATAAACCCAGTGAGGCAATTGTAACTCAAAATCATAAGCTATTAAAATATTAATACTATCATCCAGGCCGGGCGCAGTGGCTCAAGCCTGTAATCCTAGCACTTTGGGAGGCCGAGACGGGTGGATCACAAGGTCAGGGGATCGATACCATCCTGGCTAACATGGTGAAACCCCGTCTCCACTAAAAAATACAAAAAACTAGCTGGGCGAGGGTGGCGGGCACCTGTAGTCCCAGCTACTCGGGAGGCTGAGGCAGGAGAATGGCGTAAACCCGGGAGGCGGAGCTTGCAGTGAGCTGAGATCCGGCCACTGCACTCCAGCCTGGGCAACAGAGCGAGACTCCGTCTCAAAAATAATAATAAATAAATAAATAAATAATACTATCATCCAGATGAAATTTTATGTATCTGCATGTTCAAGTTGTTTAACTTAATAATTCAGAAACTACATTTTATAAACTATAAAAAATAAACTAAAAATAAAGAACTATTTTTTCTCAGTTTGTAAATACTATCATTATTTCTAGTTGACTTAACACTAGATTTCAGATGCTGTCACTGTAGAAACTAGAAATATCATGATTGACTCTGCTTTACTTTCTGCCATCCTATTTCACACAGAGCAGCACAAGAAAGGCCAGAAGTGCTACATTTTTGTTGTTGTTGTTGTTGAGATGGAGTCACTCTTGTCACCCAGGCTGGAGTGCAATGGTGCAATCTTGGCTCACTGCAACCTCTGCCTCCTGGGCTCAAGCGATTCTCCTGCCTTAAACTTTCGAGTAGGTAGGATTACAGGTGTGCACAACCATGCCAAGCTAATTTTGCATTTTTAGTAGAGATGGGGCTTCACCATGTTGGCCAGTCTGATCTCATTGACCTCAGGTGATCACCCACCTTAGCCTCCCAAAGTGCTAGGAATACACGCATGAGCCATTGTGCCTGGCCACAAATGCTACATTTCGATTCAAACACATTAGTACCCTTCTAGAGAGAATATATGTGTGAGCGTATTAACTTGAAATTCATGGCATCTTTTGTTGAAGTACATACTTCTATATAGCAAATAAAAACAGAAATCTATCATTGCAATTGAATCAGAAAAGTATTCTAAACCTTCTTAACCCATTGTTCCTTTTTTTACCAGAATGATTGTGATGGAATGAGCATTTGCAGCAATGTAGGTCTTGAATAACCTACACTGTCTGTTTCATCGTTACTGAGCTATGGCAGTAAGACCTTTATGCATTTTTTAAAAATATTTCCTTTTCCTAATTCAGCAATTTAGCAGGATTTTCACAGCCTCACATTTTCAAAAATGGTTCATTCTGAAAAAAAGGGATTAAACATACCATTTTACCCCGAGTAGAGTTACAAATTAACTCTATAGTCTACTGTACAGATAATAAATGATAAACATGTAGAGTCATTTGTTTTAGCTGCATACTTAGAAATAAAACACTTCTCAGGCTATAGGTCAAGAGTTTTCAGAGATAGCAGCTTATAGAATGCAAAGAGACCTGGTAAACAAACATTCATTCCTATGCCTTAAGGAGTAAATAATTCTTTCACCACTAATTACAACTGTTAACCCAGAATTGGAGAAATCTAACATGTCATTATACCACAAAGGATTTAATTATTTTTAAATTCAGAAGGTACATATGCAGATTTGTAACACTGGTATATTGCATGATGTTGAGGTTTGGGCACTTAATAATCCCATTTCCCAAGCAGCATACATCAGATCCGATAGTTTCTCAATACTTGTCTCCCTTCCTTTTTTCTTTTTAAAATTCCCAGGGTTTACTGTTTCCATGTGCACCCAATGTTTAGCTCCCAAATATAAGTGAGAACATGTGGTATTTGTTTTTCTGACTTGTGTTAATTAGCTTAGAATATGGCCTTCTGCTGTATACATGTTGCTGCACAAAAAAATTATTTATTATTTTCTGTGGCTGTATAGTATTGCATGGTGTATAAGTACCTCATTATTCTTATCCAATCTAAGATTCCTAAGTACCTCGTTTAATTATATGTCTTTGCTTTTGTAAATAGTGCTTCAATAAACAAATGATTGTTTAGTATCTTCTTGGCAAAATAAATTATTCTCCTTTGGCTATATACCCACTGATGAGGTTGATGGGTCAAAAGGTAATTTTATTTTTAGTTATTTGAGAAATCCCCAAACTGCTTTCCACAGGAGCTGAATTAATTTGCATTCTCACCAAGTGTATAAAAATTTCCTTTTCTTCAAAACTACAACATCTGTTTTTTCACTTTTTAATAACAGCAATTCTAACTGGTATAAAATGGTACCACACTGTCATTTTGATGTACGTCACTCTGATGATTATGAATACTGAGCAACTTTTTGCATGTTTATTGCCAGCTCTTAGGTCTTCCTTTGAGAAGTGCCTATTTCATCTGTCTCCTTTTTTGCTTATTAAATTTCTCATAAATTCTGTATATTAATCCTTTTTATATGCAGTTTACAAATATTTAATTCCATAATGCACGTTGTCTGTTTACTTGGCTAATGGTTTCTTTTGCTGTGTAGAAGCTCTTTAATTAGATGGAATTTTTTATTTTTGTGTTGCACACACTTTTAAAATGTTAGTCATAAATTTTCTTTAAGAGCCAGTACCCGGAATAATCTCTAGGTGTTCATCTAGGATTTCTATAGCTTGAAGTCTCACAGCTATTAATCTATCTTTAGTCATGTTTTTTATATGGTAAGAGGTGGGGGTCCAGTTTTCTTCTTCCGCACATGACTAACCAATTTTCTTGGTACCATTTATTGAACAGGGAGTTAATTCCCATTCATCTATTTCTGTTGACTTTGTCAAAAATAAGTTGGTTGTAGAAGTGTACCTTTATTTCAGGGCTCTCTCTTCTGTTCCAGGGGTCTATATGTATATTATTGCAACAGAACCATGTTATACTGGTAACTGTAGTTTGAAGTACAGTTTGAACTCTGGTAATGTGGGGCCTCCAGGTTCTTTTTGTGTAAAGTTGCCTTGGCTATTTGGGCATTTTTATTCTTCTATATAAATTTCAGAATAGTATTTTTTATATAAAAATGGCATTGATAGCATGATAGAAATAACACTTAATCTGCAGGTTGCTTTAGTCAGCCTAAACATTTGAATTATATTGACTATTCAATTCAATGAGCATGGTATGCTTTTCCGTTAATATTTGTGTTGTCTCTAATTTCTTTCAGCAGTATTTTGTGGTTCTCCTTGTAGAGATACTTTACTTCCTTGATTTAACATATTCCTAGGTATTATTTTTTGTGTCTATTGTAAACAGAACCATGTTTTCAATTTTGTTCTCAGCTTCAATGTTATTGGTGTGTGAAATGCTACTCATTTGTCTATATTGATTTTATATTCTGAGACTTTGCTGAAGTAATTTTTAGGCTTAGAAGTCTTTTGGTGAAATCTAGGTAGAAAATTATGTCATCAGTGAAGATAATTTGACTTTATTGTTATATAAATGCCTTTTGTTAGACTGCTCTGGCTAGGACTTCCAGAACTATGTTAACAGGAGTGTTTGCAGTAGATTTTCTGGTCTTACTTCTATTCATATGAAGAATGCATCCACATTGGCTTGTTCGGTATGATGTTGGTTGAGAATTTGTAATAGATGGTGCTTATTATTTTGAGGTATGTTTTGTCACTGCCCCATAAATATTGGATTTTCTTGAGTGCTTTTTCTGCATCTATTTAGTTCATAACTTTTTGCTATTATTTTTACAAGGTAAATTGCACTTATTGACTTGCATATAACGAAACATTTTTGAATACAGAATAAAACTCACATGATTGTGGCAAAATATTTACTCATGAATTCAGCTTGCTTGTATTTCATGGAGAATTTGTTTTAATGTTCACAGGAACATTGGCCTGTGTTTTTCTTTTGTTATTGTTGTGTCTTCACTAGATTCTAGTATCAAGATAATACCAATTTCACATAATGAGTTAGGGTGGAATCTCACCTTGATTTTCTTGGAATACATTCAGTATAGCACCAGCTCATCTTCGTATATGTGGTAGAATTTGGTTGTGAATTCTTCCGATCCAGGGCTTATTATATTATTATTATTATTATTATTATTATTCTGAGACAGAGTTTCACTCTGGTTGCCCAGGCTGGAGTGCAATGGCATGATCTCAGCTGACCACAACCTCCACCACCCAGGTTGAGCCAATTCTCCTGCCTCAGCCTCCCAAGTAGTTGGGATTACAGGCATGTACCACCACCCTGCCTACTTTTTGTATTTTTAGTAGAGACAGAGTTTCTCCATGTTTTTCAGGCTGGTCTTGAACTCCCGACCTCAGGTGATCCACCTGCCATGGCCTCCCAGAGTGTTGGGATTACAGGTATGGGCCACCACAGCCAACCATCCAGGGTTTTTTGTGATTGGTATGTTTTGTATTACTTATTCAATCTCATTATACATTTTACACATTTTTGCTCTGTTCAAGACTTCTGTTTCTTTTGGTTTAATCTTGGGAAGTTGTGGGTATTCAGAAAATTATTTATTTTCTACAAATTTTGTAATTTGCATGCACAGTATGTTCATAGTAGTCTTTAAAACTTTTTTATTTATGTAGATTAGTTATGATTTCACAACTCTAAAATTTAAATAGATGTAGAATAAAAGTTTGACATAATTTAACATCCCTTTATGATAAATCTCTGAAAAAATTAGATATAGAAAAAATCATCTCAAGTCAAAATATCTCGTGCATAGCAAAAAAAACACACCTAAGAACACACTAAACAGGAAAAGTTGTAAGCTTTCACTCAATGAGCTAGACCAAGGATGTCCACTTTCTTCAGTCCTACTAAACATGGTACACATGTCCAAGATAGAGAAATTAGAGAATAAAATCAAAGGAATTCAGACTGAATAAAAGAAGTTAAATTATCCTGTTCAAAGATGACACAATCTTATGTATAGAAAAGTTGAACACTTTACTAAAAACTATCAGAACTATTAAACAAATTCATTAAACTTGCAGAACACAAAAGCAACATCCTAAAGTCAGTAGGACTTCTATACCCTAACAACTATATCAAATGAAATTTAAAAACAATCTTATCCACAATAACTGTAGTAACTATACTTTGAAACAAACTCAACCAAAAAGGTGAAACACTTTACATTGTACTCTAAAAACATTAAATAACACAAAAATGGAAAATATTACTCATTCATGAATTGGCATGAATATTGTTAACTATCTCTATTACACATAATGATCTACAGATATAATGCAACCTCTATCAAAATACCAGTAACATACTTAAAAAGGTGACAGTTTCTTAGGGAAAAGGCAGTATCTTCAATAAATGGTGTTGAGGAAACTTTATATCCACATTCAAAGCAATAAAATGAGATCCTCATCTCAGAATTCAAAATAAATTAGTTACTTAAATGTAAGACTGGAAACTCTAAACTACTATAAACATACAGACTAAAAGGCTCACAACATTGGTCTGGGCAATGATTTTTTAAATTTAACCTCAAAATCCCAGAGAATAAAGAAAAAATGGAAGACAGATTATTTCAAATTAAAAACCTGCTGTACAGAATCTAATACAATCAACATTACAAGACAACTAAACAATGGGAGAAAGTATTTGCAAATTATTGAGTGACAAGGGGATAATATATAAAATATGCAAGAAACTCAAATGACTACACAACAAAAAACAAATAACTATGAGCAAAAATCTTAAAACATGTTTCAAGAAAAGACATGGCCAAGAGATATATTAAAATATGATCAGTGTCAATTATTGTCAGAGGAAGGCAACAAAAAATACCTATGAGCTATCAAATCACTCCTGTTACAAAACTTCTTACCAAATGAAAAAGAAAAGAGCGTTGGTAAACATGTAAAGAAAATGCCTGCACACTATTGGTTTGAACATAAATGAGGACAGCCATTAAAAAAAAGAGAGATTTCTGAAAAAACTTTAAAATCAATCTACCATATAATACAGTAATTGCACTTTTAGATATTCAAAATAAAATAAGAATACTTGCAATTCTATGTTGTTTGCAGCACCCTTCACAATAGTCCAAATATAGAATTAACTGTTCAACATCTAATACATAAATGAATACAATATGGTATATATACAAAATGGATTATTTATCTTTTAAGAAATTCTATTATTTTAAATGACATGGATTAACCTGGAAGAGATTAGTTGAATTAAGCCAGTCATAGAAAGACTAGTATCTCATGATTCCACTTACACATGGATTCTAAAAAACTTAATCTCATTGAAGTACAGAGTAAAATAGTGACCACCAGGTGCCAAGGTATTTAGAAGAAAAGGGGGGCTGGAAAAATGTCTATCCAAGAATACATAACTATAGTTGCATAGGAAGAATAAGAGATTGATTGTACAGCATGGTGGCTATAGTGCATAATAATGTATTTGTATTTTTGAAAAATGCTAAGACAATGCCATGTGGTCCCACGGCAAAAATGTTGATTCTGTGAGTTAATGCATTTATTACATACAACTAAGCATTTGACAATGTATATATACTTCAAAATATCGTATTTTAAAGAATACCCTTTTCCCCTATCAAGTTAAAATATTTTTAAAACTTTATAGAAGTTAACAATAGTTCAAATATGGTTTCTATTTGTCATAAACTTGCCTGAATAGTACTAACAATATATAGCTTTGTGCTGTTTTGTCACTTGTCAATTATAACCATAGAAACTCTGATAGTTAACATCATGTTCTGGACACAGCACAGTACCTGGGAGAAGCCAATGTATTTTAGGGCTTTTACTTTTAAGTTTGGGACACCTGGAGTTTCTGGTGATGATGGTAATGGAATTAAAGACAGTAAAAGTGCAGGCATTGCTGGTGGTCCTATGACTGGCCACTCTGTGAACACAGTAAACAAGTTTGCAAGCAAAATAACAGAAAATCTTTTAATTCAAAAACTGGCATAATCTTCACGTTTTCCAGAGAAAATAGCCAAGGAGTTGGCTGCAGTTAGGTGACTAAGTATAAAAATTGTATGCTAAACTTCACCCAATAAAAAACTTATACAAGTGAAAAATTCCTTCAAATTGTAATATCAATACCAAAAATTATTCAAATTTAAAATCTACAGAGGTAATTTTATTATTTTGCAAATTTTAACAATCACGCTTAAATACAGAAAATTCTGCATGGAAACATAAGTTGTGCTATATCACAAAACATTAAAAATTCCTTACCATTAACTGTTAGAAATTTAATTTCGAAGATATATTTTATATTTGGCACACTTTGTATAAGAATCTTTTAAAATTTTTTTACAAACAAAGAAAAACAATGTTAAATGATTTAATTCTCTCCCCTGTGGATAATGTATGCCTTTATCTGATGTCAAAGTTATACTGATAAGCAAACTCTCCAGTTAAAACCAACTTTTAGTACATTAAAAATACCAACTTTCGGGCTGTGAGCAGTGGCTCACGCCTGTAATCTCAGCACTTTGGAAGGCCGAGGGGCAGATAACCTGCAGTTGGGAGTTTGAGACCAGCCTGACCAACATGGAAAAACCCTATCTCTACTAAACATACAAAATTAGCCGAGTGTGTTGGTACATGCCTGTAATCCCAGCTACCCCGGAGGCTGAGGCAGGAGAATCACTTAAACCCAAGAGGCAGAGGTTGTGGTGACCCGAGATCACCATTGCACTCAGCCTGGACAACAAGAGTGAAACTCTATCTCAAAAAACAAAACAAAACAAAACAACTTTCTCATCAAAATCTACAATGTACCATGTGAAATGACATGGTATAAAAATAAAAGTAGAACACTGTAGCCATAACACAGAAAAAGAAGGTCTGTGATGCATACATAGTTGGAACACACATAAGACAAAAAAACTGAAGATAATCAGAAAATAAAAGCAGAAGTTATCTTCAAATCAATCGTCAGCTGTGCAGCCAGGAAAAAGGTTCTGTTCACATGAAGAATCAATGTTATTTCTTCACCACTGCTATTTTCCATCTCTGACTTGAACTTGCAAGCTAACTCCAGCAGAAATTATGGAGCATCTGTTACATAAGCACTGTCATTTTTGTTTGCTACATTAATATATCAAAACATCTTTGCCAGGTGTGGTGGCTCACACCTGTAATCCCAGCACTTTGGGAGGCCAAGACTGTCAGATCACCTGAGGCCAGGAGTTCAAGACAAGCCCGGCCAACATGATGAAACTAAAAGCAGAAAAATCAGGCAGGTGTCATGGCAGGCACATGTAATCCCAGCTACTGGGCAGGCTGAGACAGGGGAACTTGAACTCGAGAGGTGGAGGTTGCAGTGAGCCAAGATCATCCCACTGCACTCCAGCCTGGGGGACAGAGTGAGACATCGTCTCACAAAAAGAAAAAAAACAAAAAAACAAACAAACAAAAAGCAGACAGAAAAACAATAAAAGACAAACCCAAAATCCTCATGACTCAAGAAGCCTCCCAAGTAGTTATCTGAATAACTTATGTCATAAGCCAAGAAAATTTACTTATGTCAATTTTAAAATGTAAAAGGAACAAGTAAATAGAAAGCTTACAGAAGGTTCTCCAATTGAACACAATGCTCTAACTAAAAAAGTATAAATATACTAATTATGAAATTACGTCTAAAAATTATTTCATGTGCCCTACAAAATTTTATGAAAAGTAATTACTAACCAGCTCACAATTATTACATCTTATACTATAAAACAAAAAACAAATTATAAGAAACAGGAAAAGTAGTGTGTACAGTAATGAATTAAACAGATTTGTATTCAGCATTCTTGAGGTTTTTAGTTTAGTAAATTAGACACCTTATTGTTTTGTTATAATATCGCTTTTCTGAAAATACGTAAAACTCATACACACACAAACACACTCTACGATTCTATTACAATTAAGGCATATCATTAGACTAACGTGTATATTTAACTTTATGTGAATCAGCACTCAAAGTCTGTATGTGTTTGCAGGCAGAGTTCACATGTTCAAATAAAAATATATAATAAATTTTTAAAAATACTTATTCAGGACTTAGAAACATGGATATTATACATATTTTTCTATGATTTTTATTATGACCACTAAAATAAAAGATATGACATGAAGTAATTTGTGAGATGAATTATATCATTACTAATTTCCCCTCCCAAAAAACGAAGTTTTTTCATTGAAAATAGCATACTTTGAATGCAACCGTAACTCTCCTGTTTTCTTAAAGTTATTTACAAATAATTTACCTAACATCTTTAGTTTTGGGTAATTTTCTACACTCAACACTCTGATTTAGTGTAATGTCTGGAGGGTCAGTGCCTTAGTTGAAATTTCAACTGTGAAATATCTGATGTTGACATACACCTAATTTTGAAGTAAATGTCTTTTTCATATTTACTGCATCTGTAAAAATATATTTTACTATCAACTCTGGTGTTTTTTTAGCTGTCTTTTTTTAACAATTCTTCATTCAAAATCATTACATTTATTAAGTTTTTCTCCAATATAAATTCCCTTATGTTGAACAAGGTTTGAGAAACTGTTTCAGGGTTTTCCTCTAATACAAAATCTGCACAACAATGTCTATGACACAAGTAATCATACTACAACCCCCTATACATTTGTAATGTTTGTCTTCAGAATGAATACTCTTCTTCACTTTAACGGTTTATATTTTCTGAAAGATATTTTGCCAGTAATTACAATGCCTTTATTGAGTTCTTGGATGTTAAGATATGAGCAGATATCAATGGCTTTTCCACATTCTTTATAATTCTACAATTTTTTTCAAGTATAAATGCTTTCTTGTGTAATAAAATGTGAACACTAAAAGTTTTGTCACATTCTTCACACATGTAGTTTTCTACAGTATGAAGTATCTTACCTACAATCAAGACTGACAACCTTTTAAAGTCTTTTGACACATTCTTCATATTTCTGGGGTCTGGGAATATTATATTTCCAAAAGTTTGAGGTGGGCCAGGTACAGTGGCTCATGCCTGTAATCCCAGCACTTTGAGAAGCCAAGGCAGGTGGATTATGAGGTCAGGAGATAAAGACTATCCTGGCTAACATGGTGAAACCCCATCTCTAGTAAAAAATGCAAAAAATTAGCCGGGCATGGTGGTGGGTGCCTGTAGTCCCAGCTACTCATGAGGCTAAGGCAGGAGAATGGCATGAACTCGGGAGGCGGAGCTTGCAGTGAGCTGAGAACATGCTACTGCACTCCAGCCTGGGTGACAGAGTGAGACTCAATCAAAAAAAAAAAAAAAGTTTGAGGTGTTGTTAAAAGCATTGTCCCATCTTATGGGTTCATAGAGTTTTTCTCCAATATAAATTATTTTATGTCTGCTATGAACTGACAACTCGTAAAAGGCTTTGCCACATTCTTCATGCTAGTAGGGTTTCTCTCCAATATGAATTGTGTGTAATAAGTGTTGAGAACTTGTTAAAATCTTCATTACATTTTTCATATTTGTTGGAATTCTCTCCAGTATGAACTACCTTATGTTTAGTAAAGATTAATAATACACTAAAGGCTTTGCCACATTACCATTAGTAGAGTTTCCATTCATTATGCATTATCTCATGTTTTGTAAGGTTTAAGGACCAGTTAAAAACTTTTCCACATTCATCACGAGTGTAGGATTTCTCTTCAGTGTGAAGTCGCTTATGGTAAGAGTTGAGTACTGGTAAAAAGCTTTCCTACATGCTTCAGTATGAGTTATTTTATGTTTACCAAGGGCTGGCTGAGGATTCACAAAAGCCTTTGCCACATTCTTCACATTTGTATAGGGTTTCTCTTTAGCATTTATTCTTATGTTAAGTAAAGGCTAAGAATACACCAAAGCCTTTCCCTACTGTTCATATTTGTAGGGTTTCTCTGCAGTATGAATTGCCTTATGTGTAATAAGGATTGAGGAACAGTTAAAGGCTTTGCCACATTCTTCCCATGTGCAGGGTTGCTCTCCAGTATGAATTCTCTTATGTCTAGTAAGGTTTGAGAAATAGTTAATAGATTTTCCACATTCTTCACATTTGTAAGCCTTCTCTACAGTACGAAGATTCTTATGTATACTAAGGTTTGATAGCTGTTTGAAAGCTTTGCCACATTCTTCACATTTGAAGGGTGTATCTCCACTATGAGTTATGTTTAGTAAGGGTTGATGGGTGGTTAAAAGCTTTGCCATATTCTTCACATTTGAAGGGTTTTTATTCACTATGAATTCTCTTATGTGTAGTAAGGGATGAGGAGTCACAAAAGCTTTTGCCACATTCTTCACATTTCAAGGCTTTCTCTTCACTATGAATTATCTCATGTGTAGTAAAGGATGAGGATTCACAAAAGCCTTTGCCACATTCTTCACTTTTGAAGGGCTTCTCTCCACTATGAATTCTCCTATGTTTGGTAAGGGTTGATGACTGCTTAAAAGCATTCTCACATTCTTCACATTTGTAGGGTCTCTCTTCAGTATGAATTATCTTATGCTTAGGAAGGGTTGATAGCTGGTTAAAAGCTTTGCCACATTCTTCACATTTGAAGGGTTTCTCTCCAGTATGAATTCTCTTATGGTTATTAAGGTTTGACAACTGCTTAAAAGCTTTTCCACATTCTTCACATTTGTAGGGTTTATCTCCACTATGAATTCTCCTATGGTTATTAAGGTTTGACAACTGCTTAAAAGCTTTTCCACATTCTTCACATTTGTAGAGTTTATCTCCACTATGAATTCTCTTATGTTTACTAAGGGTTGACGGGTCGTTAAAAGCTTTCCCACATTCTCCACATTTGTAGGGTTTTTCCTCACAATGAATTATCTTATGTCTAGTAAGGGTTGATAGGTGGTTAAAAGCTTTGCCACATTCTTCACATTTGTAGGGTTTTTCCCCACTATGAATTCCCTTATGTGTAGCAAGGGATGAGGAGTTGCAAAAACCTTCGCCACATTCTTCACATTTGTAGGGTTTTTCTCCACTATGAACTCTCTTATGTGTCCTACGGGACGAGGAGTCACAAAAGCCTTTGCCACATTCTTCACATTTGAAGGGTTTCTCTCCGCTATGAATTCTCTTATGTGTCATAAGGGATGAGGAGTCACAAAAGCCTTTGCCACATTCTTCACATTTGAAGGATTTCTCTCCACTATGCATTCTCTTATGTTTGGTAAGGGTTGACGACTGCTTAAAAGCTTTCCCACATTCTTCACATTTGTAGGGTTTCTCTCCAGTATGAACTCTCTTACGTTTAGTAAGGGTTGACAGCTGGTGAAAAGCTTTGCCACATTCTTCACATTTGAAGGGTTTCTCTCCAGTATGAATTCTCTTATGGTTATTAAGGTTTGATAATTGCTGGAAAGCTTTTCCACAATCTTCACATTTGTAGGGTTTATCTCCACTATGAATTCTCTTATGTTTACTAAGAGTTGATGGGTGATTAAAAGCCTTGCTACATTCTTCACATTTGTACGGTTTTTCTCCACTATGGATTATCTTATGTTTCCTAAGGACTGATGAGCAATTAAAAGCTTTGCCACATTCTTCACATTTGTAGGGTTTTTCTCCACTATGGATTATCTTATGTTTCCTAAGGACTGAGGAGTGATTAAAAGCTTTTCCACATTCTTCACATTTGTAGGGATTCTCTCCATTATGAATTCTCTTATGTACAGTAAGTTTATAAAACTGGTTAAAAGTTTTGCAACATTCTTCACATTTGAAGGGCTTGGCTCCATTATGAATTCCCTTATGTGTGGTAAGGTTTGAAAACTGGTTAAAAGCTTTGTCACATTCTTCACGTTTGAAGGGTTTCTCTCCACTATGAATAATCTTATGTTTGGTAAGGGTTGATGACTGCTTAAAAGCTTTCCCACATGCTTCGCATTTGTAGGGTTTCTCTCCAGTATGAATTCTCTTATGTTTAGTGAGGGTTGATAGTTGCTTAAAAGCTTTGCCACATTCTTCACATTTGAAGGGTTTCTCTCCAGAATGAATTCCCTTATGGTTATTAAGGTTTGATAACTGCTTAAAAGCTTTTCCACATTCTTCACATTTGTAGGTTTATCTCCACTATGAATTCTCTTATGTTTACTAACGGTTGATGGGTGGTTAAAAGTTTTGCCACATTCTTCACATTTGTAGGGTTTTCCCCCACTATGAATTCCCTCATGTGTAGTAAGGGATGAGGACTTGCAAAAGCCTTTGCCACATTCTTCACACATGTAGGGTTTTCCTCCACTATGAATTCTCTTACATATAGTAAGGGATGAGGAGTCACAAAGGCCTTTGCCACATTCTTCACATTTGAAGGGTTTCTCTCCACTATGAATTCTCTTATGTTTGGTAAGGGTTGATGACTGCTTAAAAGCTTTCCCACATTCTTCACATTTGTAGGGTTTCTCTCCAGTATGAACTCTCTTATGTTTAGTAAGGGTTGATAACTGATTAAAAGCTTTGCCACATTCTTCACATTTGAAGGGTTTCTCTCCTGTATGAATTCTCTTATGGTTATTAAGGTTTGATAACTGCTTGAAAGCTTTTCCACATTCTTCACATTTGTAGGGTTTATCTTCACTATGAATTCTATTGTGTTTACTACGGGTTGATGGGTGGTTAAAAGCCTTGCCACATTCTTCACATTTGTAGGGTTTTTCTCCACTATGGATTATCTTATGTTTCCTAAGGATTGATGAGCGATTAAAAGCTTTGCCGCATTCTTCACATTTGTAGGGTTTTTCTCCACTATGGATTATCTTATGTTTCCTAAGGGTTGAGGAGTGATTAAAAGCTTTTCCACATTCTTCACATTTGTAGGGTTTCTCTCCAGTATGAATTCTCTTATGGTTATTAAGGTTTGATAACTGCTTAAAAGCTTTTCCACATTCTTCACATTGGCAGGAATTATCTCCACCATGAATTCTCTTATGTTTACTAAGGGTTGATGCGTGATTAAAAGCCTTGCCACATTCTTCACATTTGTATGGTTTCTCTCCAGTATGAATTATCTTATGTGTAGTAAGGTATGAGGACCGGTTAAAGGCTTTGCCACATTCTTCACATTTGTAGGAATTCACTCTAGTATGAATTATTTTATGTTGAATTAGATGTGAAAGCATGCAAAATGATTTGTCACATTTGCTACATTTAAAAGGTTTCTTTTTAGGATGTCTTGTCTTACATCTATTTGAATTTGAAAATTTGTAAATGACATTTACAGATTTATAACATAGAAATGTTTTGCTCTGGGTAGCTGTCAAACATTTGTTAAGTTTCTCATAAACTCTTTTGTGCATTTTACAATCATCCACACTTTTACAGTCTTTTCTTAGTGGTAAATTCTCATCTCTACATTTTCCGTATCTTCTCAGTATCACTTTTTGAAACGAATTTTTTATGTTCTGCTCTGGCCAAAGGTCTTGGGAAAAATAAGAACACATAACTGAAAAAAAATAAAAATAACAAATTACTCCACTTGCTACACTAAGATTTGTATACTCTATATATCTAAACTATAAAATTATACAAACTACATAAGCAAGATGGCATAGAAAAGTACCACAGACTCTAATTCCTTCATAGACATGTAAATTCAACAAAAACATGCTGAACAAAATATATTTGTGAAAGATTTATAAATAAGTTACTTCTGTGCAGTATCCCAGGTGAGCACAACGCAAAGAGTCACATAGAAGGAAAAGCCGGTAACATTTACCCAACAAAGCTCTTCCTGCTCCCCAAACATAATATAGTGCCTTTAGAAGTAAATTGCCAACACCTGTTTTTTTCCAAAAAAAAAACCCAAAAAAACCGACAGAATAATAGTGACCACATACATTTCTATTTCTGGCTTTTTACACACTGGTTTCTGTCTCCCATGGCATTAAGTACTAAAGGAAGTGGTGGCTAATATGGTTTGGTTCTGCGTCCCCATTTATACCTCATTTTGAATTGCAGCTCCCATAATTCTCTTGAGTTGTGGGAGAAATCTAGTGGGAGGTAATTGAATTATGGGGCCAGGTATTTCCTATGCAGTTCTTGTGATAGTTAACAAGTCTCACAAAATCTGATCGTTTTTATAAAAGAGAGTTCCTCTGCACATGCCCTCTCTCTGTCTGCTACCATGTAAGATGTCACTTTGATTTTCCTTTATTTTCTGCGACGATTGTAAAGTCTCCCCACTTACATGGAACACTGAGTCCACTAAAGTTTTTTTCTTTTTAAATTACCCAGTCTTCGGTATGTCTTTATTAGCAGCATGAGAACAGACAACTACAGTGGTATTCTTTAGAATGACAGTTTGAGTCTGCTAAGACCAAAGGTAAATGCTACAGCAGTAGACACACTGCAGTACCACAGAGAGAAAACACATGTATAAAATGACGACTGGCCATTAAGAAGAAACACTAATAAATTTCTTTAACTAAAAAATGAACACAAAATTTCAGACAAGACACATTCTAAGAACATGTTTGAGAGATTCCCAGAATCTCTAGCTAAAAAAATTGGTTTCAGGCTATGCCAGAAAATAAGCTACATCATAAAGACTGTGACAGATAGCTCTTTTTAAATGTCCAAATCTCAATCAAAGAATACAATACATACAAAATATTACAACATAGCCCCATATAAAAATTATAAAATGTTCAGAAAGCAACCATAAAAAATGAAGATGCATAAATTAATTTCAAATTAAATAATACTGAAATAGGAAAACAGACAACTACAAAAAATGGAATAACAAAAACATTAAAACATCAAAAAATTGTAGAGGCAAAAAATACAAAAAGAAATAATAACTAAAAATCCTAGAAGAGGCCAGGTGCAGTGGCTCACGCCTGTAATCTCAGCACTTTGGGAGGCTGAGGCAGGCAAATCATAAGGTCAGGAGTTCGAGACCAGCCTGACCAACACGGTGAAACCCCATCTCAACTAAAACTACAAAAATTGGCTAGACATGGTGGTGTGCGCCTGTAATCCCAGCTACACATGAGGCTGAGACAGGAGAATTGCTTGAACCCAGAAAGCAGAGGTTGCAGTGAGCCGAGATCATGCCACTGCACTCCAGCCTGGATGACAGAGCGAGATTCAGTCAAAAAAAAAAAAAAAATTCCGGAAGAAAAAAATGATGTAAAAATGTAGAAACTCAACAAACAAACTAGGATTGCATAAAGACATTTATAACCAACATATATATGAAGTCAATTTCAAAAGTCACAGACAAAAAGAAAACCTTGGGGGATACAAGAGGAAAGTGATGTGTCATTTACAAGCATAGTCTCATGAGATAAACAGTGAATTTGCCAACAAAAAATTTGCAGGCCAGAAGGGAACTATGTGCTATAGTCTAAGTCCTGAAAAAAATATCTGTCAAGGGAAAATTATACCAACAACAAAACTGTCCTACCAAATAAAAAGAAAAAAACCTTCCAAAATAACCAAATTCTGAGAAAGTATATTGGCACTGCATGTGACCTACATATCAAAGATGATAAAAAGAGTTCCTTTCACTGAAAATAACATGATGCAAGAAAATAGCACCTAATTATATGAAAACACATCATTATGGGAAAGATATGCACATACACAAAAATAGAATTTCATAACATTATCATAGAGGTGCAAAAAACATTTTAAATTATTGTTTAAAAATTTAAAGATAAAAGCATAGAAATTTTTATAAACAAATGTTAATGAATGTACAACATAAAGATATAATTAGCAACATAAATAAGAGAGAGCAAATGTAATGAGGAGGAATATTTCTTTGCAACTGAAGTTAATTTTTTACAAGATTAAAAAGTATACTGTTGTATCTTTCAGAGGTTTTATGTAAACCCCAAGGTATCACAAAGAAAATATCTGTATAGATGCACAAAAGAAAATAAGAAAGTAAAAGCATATTAATACAGAAATTTAAAAGACACAAAGACCAGAAAGAGAGGAAATGAGGAACAAAGATACAAGAATCAAATAAAAGAATCAAATAGCATTAGTCTTTCTATTTAATCATATATATACACACACACACATATATATAACTTTTCAATCAAGAGACATACTTTCAATAGAGATCTATACAACATATTTTAAAAAGGAAGACCCAACTTGCCTTTCTACAAGTCATTTCAGATTTAATGACAAAAAAAAAACCTGAGAGCAGCAAAATAGAAGTAGATGTTCCATAAACATATTAACAAAATGGTAGAACAGCTCAAAATAATATACAAGCTATATCTTAAGTCAAAAACTCTCATATTTTATAAAATTTACTTGAAGTCCAAACTCCAAAGCTACAAAGAAAGATATTAAGTAATAATAGATTCATTCACTGGGAACCTATGACAAATTTTTATGTACATTTGTGTGTGTGTATATCTCACATTAAAGTTCGAAGTATATAAAGCAAATATTGACAAAAACTAAAGAATCACAGAGCATATATTAGTAGGATACTTCAATACCCCATATTCTATAATAAAAATGAAACAAGACACATTAGTAAAGAAACAGAGGACTTGAAGGCAGTATAAAACAATTATTCCTAACAGAGGTATAGAGAACACTCAACGATATCAGGATACATTCATCTCAATATCTCATCCAACATTGTCCTTGATAGACCACTTCATAGATCAAAAAAGAAGTCTTAACAAAATTTTTAAAACTGAATTTTAAAAAATTACTATCATCAAAATAGAATGAGAGTATAAAACCATAAAAAAGCTGAAAATTTCATAAATATATATAAATTAAACAACAAGCTCTTTAACATGCTGTTGTTGAAAGGCTGAAATAATTAATATTATGAAGATGTCCACACTGCTCAATGTAGTCGACAAATTTAATGCAATGCTTTTGGAATTTCACATGGCATTCTTGAAGTAATGCAAATTTCTGTCACCAAAATCATTCAGTAGGTATAATTTGAAAATATTAGAATTTCACTCAGTTTTCAAAAACCAGAAAACATTCTAACTATAAAGATAAATGTTACTGACATTATGCAAAAAGAAATGAGCCAGCCTCAAAGAGACAGAGACTGTATAAAATACATAACGTAGCCACACTCTCAGAAACAGAAAACAGAATGGTGTTTGAAAATTGCCAAGAAATGAGAAAAATTCATGTTGTGTAATGTGTATTGAGATTTGGCTTTGCCAGACAAAAACATTCTAGCAATATGTAGCATAATAACGTCAATGTAATTAACATGACCAAAATGAATATTTAATAATACTGCATTATAAATTTTGTTACGTGTTTCTGTCAAGTAAAAATGAACAATACCTAGAATAGATTCTGGTATCTGATAGTTTTAAGATTATCTTCAAATCTAACATTTTCTCCAGGTTGGGAGCAGCAGCTCACACCTATAATCCCAGCACATTGGGAGGTCGAGGCGGCAGATGACGAGGTCAGGAGATCAAGACCATCTTGCCCAACATGGTGAAACCCCATCTCTACTAAAACACAAAGAATTAGCTGGGTGTGGTGGAGCACACCTGTAGTTCCAGCTACTCTGGAGGCTGAGACAGTGAAATCACTTGAACCCAGGAGGCAGAGGTTACCATGAACCAAGATTGCACCACTGAACTCCAGCCTGGCAACAGAGCAAGAGTCCATCTCAAAATAAATAAATAAATAAATAATAAAAAATAAAAAAGATTTGCTCCCACACAAAAATAATAGATTCACAGATAGGTGCTGAAATTAGAAAAAGTTTTATGACTACTCACTTAGGGTTAAATAATCATCCACAATAAACCTACACAACAAATACAGTAGTCATAAAAAAGTACAGGGATAATATCTATCCAGGCAAAAAAAGAGATAATTATATTGACAATAGACATATGGCTGATACGTATTTGATTTTTTCTCCATACTGTCTTAAATTATAAAGAGCTAAATATTGTCATACACAATTATAAACTAATCAAACCACAATTAACTGGCGTGAGGTGTCATACCCTAAAATATACAATACAAAAACTGTCAAACAAAATTATAAATGGAATGTAAAACTGATTGGACACCATCAAGTAGATCAATATATTCACAAAATGAATCTTAGAAGACTACATGGAAAAAGTAATATAGAGGTTGCTTGGAGATAAAAATGTCAAACAACTTCCCAAATTTTGATGCAATAAAAAAAATTCTTAGCACTAATTCTTGATTCTAAATTACTTTACTTTAAAAAGAAGATACAAATAAATATTTTCCAAAATAAAAGGTGAGAGTGTTCATCATTACTACCATAGTCCTACAAAACATGCTACATGGTGGACAGGCACAGTAGCTCATGCCTGTAATTCTACAGCTTTAGGTGACCACAGCAGTGAGATCACTTGAGACCAGGAGTTCAAGATCAGACTTAGCAACACAGTGAAACTGCATATAAGAAAAAGAAATGCTAAAATGAGTCAATTTGCTGAAAAATAAAATGATACTAAACAGTATTATAAAACCACATACAAATTTAAAGCTCTCTACTAAGTGTAAATATAAAGACATATACAATTCTTTACTATCATAATGATAGTGCATAAAACTCTTAAGGTTGTATAGAATATGATAAACAAAAATTAAATCTGCATAAATGTTACTAGGTACACAATATGAAATAGTTTTAATATCAATAACACTGGAAAATACATACAGAAGTATAGTTTTTGTATTCAATTGAAGCTGTTATGAGATTAAAATATATTATTTTAACTTTAAGATGCGTTATATAATCTCCATATTTTAAGATTACAAAATATTCATTAAAAATATGCAAAACTCTTGGGGCCCGTGCCGGGGGTAGTGGAAAATGAACAGACACAGACACAAAAGACAAAGACAAACAGAGAACATGGCGGCCGCGCCTAAAGCCTCCGCCTCACTTTATTTATACCCCATAAATCCCACGTCAGCAAAAATGACATAATACAAAACAAACTTTCTGCACCCAGATATAACCTACTGCTTAGTTCTTTGTTTCTAAGTTCTTTCTTATTTTGTCTGCCTTCTTGGCGCCTACTAGAGTTCATTAAAAGTTCAACTAGAGATAGTATCCTTGACTACTGGAGTTCATTGAAAGTGCAACTAGCTAGAGATACTGTCCTTGAGCCCTATCTATTCTCAGCATATTATTTTCAACGGCCCCTGCACAAAACAAAATTAAAAAATCAAAACCACTGCAAAATAAAAACAAAAATTAAGGCAGCAAAACAGGAAATGAGAAAACATATCTACAAAAAAATACATAAAACAGTGATAATAAAACTGGTAACAGTGGCTCCATTTTTTAAGCAATTATTTAAAATATAAATTAAACCACTTAATAAAAAGAAATGTAATCTCAGGATTTTGGAAGTAGGACATGGACTGAATATTTGATCCCAGCAGTCCAAGACTAACCTGAGCAACAAGATAAAAACCCTGTCTCTACAAAAAATACCAAAAAAAAAAAAAAAAAAAACTGGCTGCCTGTGATGGCATATACTTGTAACCCAGCTACTTCAGAGACTGAAATGAGAGGATCATAAAAGTTTCAGAGATTGAGGCTGCAGTGAGCCATGATCACACTACTGTAAACCATACTGGTTGACAGAGTGATACCCTATCTCAAAAATAAATGAACAAATAAATTAATTAAATTATAAAAAGAAATAGGAACAAAATGCCTGAGTGTTTAAAAAAATGCATACAATATGGTGCCTACAAGAGACTTATTTTAGCATTGAGTCAAACAGGCTGAAAGTAACAGTGGAAAAAATTTATATTTCATGCTAATAGTAAGTACAATTTGTTTAGGTGGTTATAATTATATTAGACATTATATGCTTTAAGTCAAGTACTAGCATGAGACAAAGACTTATATAATGGCAAAATGGGTCAAGTTACCAGGAATCTATAACTATTACATTTATCTATCTATATGTAACATCAGGGCTTTACAATATATTAAGCAAATGTTAAGTGAAGAAAAAACTACATAGGAACATAATAATTGTAGACATCAAAATCACATTTTCAATAATTAGAACATTCAGATGAAAATTCAGTAAGAAAACAGAAAACTCAGACAACATTATAGACGGTATTAATTACTTTGCATATAGAGGAATACCTGAAAGTGGATGATTTATAAAGAAAAAAGAGTTTACTTGGCTGCCAAGTAAGCAGACTGTACAAGAAGTGTGTGCCAGCATCAGCTTCTGGTGAGGATCTCAGGAAGCTTACAATAATGCTGGCAGGCAAAGAATAACTGGATATATCACATGATAAGAGACTGAGCAAGTGTGAGTGAAATAGCCATGTTTTTTTAAGGAAACAGCTCTCACTTGAATCAATGAAGTGTGAACTTATTGATTACCAAAAGGATGGTGCCAAGCCATTCATGAGGAATTTACCCCTATGACCATGACCCAAATACCTCTCACCAGGTTCCACATCCAACACTGAGGATTATAATGCAGCATGAAGTCTGGAGAACATGGACATTCATACCCTATCATAGACCAAGTAGGCTTAACAGACATGTACAAAACTTTCCAGTCAAAAGCAAGAGAAAACACAATATTCTTATTTGCATCTGGTATATTCTGTTAGGACACATAACGAGTCTTATTACATTTAAGAATACTGGTTAAGTGCAGTGGCTCGTGCCTATAATCCAACACTTTGGGAGACCAACATGAAAGGCTCACTTGGGGCCAGAAGTTTGAGACCAGCCTGGGTAAACTAGTGAGACCTTGTCACTACACATAATCAAAAAATGAGCTAGGCATGGTAGTGCATGTCTGTAGTCCCAGCTACTTGGGAGACTGAGGTGGGAAGGATCACTTGAGCCCAGAAGGTTGAGGCTGCAGTGAGTCAAAATCATGCCATTGCACTCTGACCTGGGCAACAGAGTAAGATGTGTCTCAAAACAACAACAACAACAAATAAACTTAAGAAGACTGTATTAGTCTGTTTTTACACTGCTGATAAAGACCTACCACGAACAGGGAAGGAAAAAAAGGTTTAATTGGACTTACAGTTCCACATGGCTGGAAAAGCTTCAGAATCATGGCAGGAGATGAAAGGTACTTCTTACGTGGTGGCGGCAAGAGAAAATGAGGAAGATGCAAAAGCGGAAACTCTTGATAAAACCATCAGATCTTGTGAGACTTAATCACTACCACGAGAACAGTACAAGGGAAACTGCCCCAATGATTAAAATTATCTCCCACCAGGTACTACCCACAACATGTGGAAATTATGGGAGTACAATTCAAGATGAGATTTGGATGAGGACAGAGAGTCAAACCATATCAAAGACCAAAATAATACACATGTGTTTTCTGACTATGAATGAAACTAGAAATAGCAAAAGTAAAACTGGCAAATCAAAAAACATATGAAATTAAAACACACTCTTCAACATATTCTTGCTCAATAGTCAAAAACTTAAATATGTTAAAGATGTTAATGCAACCTACAGTGATATACAAATTCAGTATAATCCCTATAAATATCCCAATAGCAGCTTTTTACAAGACTTTTGGTTGAAATTTTAAAATTTGATTATGAACTATAGCCAAATAAATACCCATGAAAAAGAATAAAGAGACATTATACTTTCTGAGTTCAAAACATATTAAAAGCTACAATAACAAAAGCAATGTGGCCGGGCGCGGTGGCTCAAGCCTGTAATCCCAGCACTTTGGGAGGCCGAGACGGGTGGATCACGAGGTCAGGAGATCGAGACCATCCGGGCTAACACGGTGAAACCCCATCTCTACTAAAAAATACAAAAAACTAGCCAGGCGAGGTGGCGGGCACCTGTAGTCCCAGCTACTTGGAGGCTGAGGCAGGAGAATGGCATAAACCCAGGAGGCGGAGCTTGCAGTGAGCTGAGAACGGCCACTGCACTCCAGCCTGGGTGACAGAGCGAGACTCCGTCTCAAAAAAAAAAAAAAAAAAAAAAAAAAAAAAAAAATGTGGTACTGACACAAAGACAGATAAACAGATGAACAGAATAGAGGGCCCAGAAATAAACCCTTCTGTATATGATCAAATAATCTTCCACCGTGTTGCCATGATACACCATGAAGATAAATAATATTTTATCAAGTTTGATTAATAATTTGATTTTATAGTCAAAATATGTTGAAAACAGGAAATCTACACTAATAAAGTTGGATCATTTTCTTGAGCCATATAAAAACAATAGTTTAAATAAAATACTTACACATAATAAAATAATAAATCTCTTAGAAACAAAATAAGGGAAAGACATGACATTGCTCTTGGCACCATTTTCTTAGATACGACATTAAATGCTTGGGCAACAAAGAACAGAAACATTTAACTACACTACACTTCAATATTTCTGTACATCAAAGAAAACATTCAATAGAGTGACGATGCCTTTTAGGAAAAGGGTGAAAATATTAACAAATCACATGTGATAGGAATTAATATTCAGAATATATAAACAACTCAACATTTAAAAATAGAGTTGAATAATTAGATTTAGAAATAGACACATAACTGAACTAAACTTTAGAAAGAAGCATTTGAAAGGACATACAAAAGTACTGATTTGTAGAGAAATGCATAAAAATTATAATGAAAACCAAAATCACCTCACACCAATTAGAATGGCCCTTACAAATCTTTTAAAAGAAGTAAATCCATTGATGATGCAATGTAAACGAAACCCATTTTGATTGTTGGTGGAAAACAAAAATACAGCCATCACTGTAAAATGTTATGTTTCTCAAATAATTAAACATGGAAGTATCATCAAATACAGCAATCTCAATTATGAATCTATATCCAAAGTATGCAACTCAGGACCTGGAAAATATATTTGAACATCTATGCTTATTGTACTAGTATTCACAAAGCCAAAAGGCTGACGCAACTCAAAAGGTCTTTCACTTACAAACAAAAAAGTAACACACACATAGAGTGGAATATTATTTAGCCTAAAAAAAATCTTGTCACATTTTAAGATAAACCTTGAGAATATTATATTACCTAAAATAAGCCAGTAACAAAACAATGAATACTATATGATACCCCTTATATGAGATATGTTAAGCAGTCACATTCATAAAAACAAAGTGGAAGAATGTTTCTCAGGGGCTGAAGAAAGGGTAAAGTGGGCAGTTGTTACTTAGTGGGTACTGAGTTTTAGTTTTACAAATGTATAATTTCTTTTTTGCATAACAATGTGAATATACTTAACATGCCTGAAGTGTATAGCTTTTTTTCTTAAGACAGGATAAGGCTGGGCACAGTGGCTCATGCCTGGAATACCAGCACTTTGGGAGGCTGAGGTGGGTGGATCATCTGAGGTCTGGCGTTCAAGACCAGCATGGCAACATGGTGAAACCCGGTCACTACTAAAAATACAAAATTAGCCAGGCATGGTGCCACATGCCTGTAATCCCAGCTACTTGGGAGGCTGAGGCAGGAGAATCACTTGATCCCAGGAGGCGGAGGCTGTGGTGAGCCGAGATCATGCCATTGCACTCCAGCCTAGGCAGCAAGAGTGAAACTGTGGCTCAAAAAAAGAAAAAGAAAAAAAAACCACATAGGGTATTACTCTGGCATCCAAGATGTAGTGTAGTGGCACAAATATGGCTCACTGTAGCCAAAACTCCCAGGTTCTGGTAATCCAGCCCCATCACTCTCCCAAGTTGCTGGGACCACAGGGGCACACCATCATGCGTGGTTATTTTTAAAATTTTTTTGTAGAGAGGGAGTCTTTATATGTTCACCAGGCTGGTCTCAATCTTTTGGGCTCAAGCACTTAGACCAAATACTTTGAAAGTATTAAAGCTATGATGCCTTTTAGTTCATGGCTATCACTGTAGTGGAATGGTTAGCATAGGGAAGTGTAGTTTTATAAAGCTCATAGCAGGCCATTGCCTCTGGAAGGAAAACATAAACCTAAGGTCAGAGACGTCTGACACTCTAAGACTGGATCCCAAAGGGGACACCACAGGGGTTCCTCCGGACCTCAACCTCTCTGAAAGGAACACCCCTGGCAGAAATTCTGAGGTCTAGTATGGAACCCTTCCTAGAATTTTGTCTCACATTTGCCATACCGTTTGGCCCCCAACATTGTATGGAATCTGGAGTTTACCACTGAATGGGAAAGTGGAAGGGCAATGCATATATACAGGCTTTTGTGATGTGGTTCTAAGCAGATGGCCTGGTTAACATGTGATGCTCTCCTTTGGTGCTGTTTAGTCCCAGTGTTCTTTGGAGTCTGCAGAGGTTGGGCCTTTAAAAATTAAACTGCCATGGAAACTGCTTTACCCAAAATTTTGGTTCACAGCCTTTATTGGATTATCTACTGGGGCAAACAAAATAAAACCAGTGAGCTTGTATTGCTATGTCATGGCTAGGGTTCCAAGCTATTAGATCTTCATTTGTGTGTATATATGTCTAGATGTGTTTCTTTGGACACTTACTGATACATGTTGTGTCTACCAAATTAGCTTGCAAGTAAGAGCACTCAAGTAGTAAGTGTAAGCAATTTTCAAATACATGTGACTTAAGTATAACTTAAGCTGGCTTTAAAATTATTGGTAAAAATAGAAATGTCTTCAAAATGTAGATACATATTCTAAATTATGCAAGCCAGAAACTAGGTTGGCTAAACGCTTTAAGGTCATGGACTGCTTCTTTGGATTTTTAAAGTTGTTCGACTTTCATGCTTTACAGGTTTTTAAGGGCTGGGGATATATGCCATGCCCCTAGCTATGCTGGAAACAGACCTGATCTGCACCTAAGTACGTAACTAAAATAACTTACCAAATATTTCACCAAAATTAATCATTGCTAACAGTTGCCATTATAACACGTAATTGAGAATACTGAAAACAGATTTACATGCAAGGTGCATAAGAGAAGTGAAATATGTCTTTAGTGAAATAATATAAGGCGTGAAAATGCAAATTTTTGCCTAGTTTAGAGGGTTAAAGATTGTTTTAAATAAGATACAACTAAAGGTTCAAACAAGTTATGGAGAGTTTTTAAAAATTGTAAAGAGAATCTGTATGTGAAGATATTGACTAAATTCAAAAGAGTATTATTTGGTTTTTCCATAAATTGAACATTGGAATAAAAGCACAACAAGGGTGTCTTCAGGCACTGACCCACCCTTTAACACAAATTTGTAAAGGGTTATAAAAGATTTTTAAGAATTGTACCTCATAGTCAAACTTGTTAAGATTGGATAAAATTATCTATAAGGTTTAATTTAAAAAGCTGAGGTTGACAATAATAGACTAATGCAAGCGTGAAATTTGGCTTTCTCTCTCTTGAAAAAGATTTTTCTTTGACTTTTGAATAAACTCTCTAAAAAAGAAGGGAAAGACAAGAAACGGACTGTTTGAAAAACTAGATGTTCCCTCTCGACGAGTGAAGGTTTTTACTTTACAAAAAACAAACAAACAAAATACAACACTTTGAGTCATTTAAACAGATGATTAATGGTAACCTGAACTTCTATTAAGCGTTTTGAGCCCTTACAGCTTCAAAGTTGTCTTTTCTAACCCCTAGCTTTTTGATGCTACAGAGGGCCCCTGGGACATCCAAGAGAGAGGTAATTACAGGATTATTTGACATGTTTACTTACATAGGATTGATCAGGTGGTGTTTGATTTTCAGATTATATTTTAGTGAAAAATGTTAATGTGTGTTCCAAAAATTGTATGGGATTCCTAGAGTTCTGATGTCTGAGTTTGTGTTATCAATCATAATTAAAGTTATGTGTTAGGTTATCATAAATCACAAAGGTGACTATATTTCTTTTGTCAATCATGTCTTTCACTGTGACTATCCTAGGACATTCTAACATTCATAGATATTTGCTGTTTTAAATAACCAAAATTAAAAAAAAACAAAAAAAAAAACATAGATATTTGCTGTTTTGATCCGCCTCAAAGAATGGATTATAACCCTTGAGTGCAGGTTTCTGCTAACTTTGGAGATTGCGAACAGGAGTTGACTGGGTGAACTGAATAGAAGACTAATCTTTCTTGACTTTTTGCTTGGAACATTGCTGATCCTTATGTTTTGTTTTTCAAAATCAAGGAAGCTTTTGAGTTATTTGTACCTTTTGACAATTGTGGAAGTGAACCAACCAATGATCTCTGACTATAGCTCAGAAAAAAACAAGAGACGGGCTGTCAAACTTTAAATGGTATACAAATAGAGCCTCAGTAGATAAATCTCTTTTACTGGAAACCCTTGGATAGGCCTCTGAGAGAGAACTATTGTTTTCCCAAAACAACATCCCATGTCAGTATGAAGCAGTTAATGGTCATCATCCCTAACGCCCCTATTCTAATGGCAGTTAGATGTACCTCTTCAGAGGGGGGATTGATGGAAGTAGCTGCTGCCATTATGCTGGCTTCAGCAGAGAGGCGCAGCTGAGGTTGCACACTCCATGGAGCTGGTGAGATGTCACCTCTCCTGAGTTAGGGCAGGAACTCCGTGGGTGCTGCTGAAGACTCAGGCTTTCTGCTCTACAAAGCAGGCAGGAGCCCTGCCCTTCTGGGTGGGGCTGCAGCCACCCAAACTATGGCTGTAGATCTGATCCTCCTTGTGCTCGTGGGGGTGGTGGTGGTGGTGGTGGTGGTGGTGGTGGGGGAACAGGGTCAGGCAGGAAAAGCCAAGATCTGCCCTCCTGGGTGCAGCTGCAGCCGCCTGACCCATGGCTGCAGACCTGGGCCTCCTGCTCCACAAGGACAAGCAAGAGCTCTGCCCTTTTCAAGTTGGTGGGGTCGGAGCTCCCTGGGAACAGCTGCAGCTGCCCTCCCAGGTAGAAGACTGGGCATCACTGCTGCCTACATCACTGGGGTCCTGGGAAGACCCTCCCCCATTTCTGCTGGCTTGGAGGTGTCTGCTCCTGCTGCCTCTCTTCTCTCCCAGCACCCATGCACTGGGAGCTCAGAGCAGGGTTGGAGCCAAGCCCTGGAGCCATATAATAATGGCAGTGGGAGGAAGACAGATTCCTTGGCAGAAGAGGAGTCCCTTGTAGAGCCCAACCTTCAGGGGCCCGCAGACCAGAGTGGGGACTTCTGGTGCCTCCTCCAGGCCTGACCAGGGCCACCCAAGGACAAACTGGAATGTACTCTCTCCTCTCTGAGGTCCAGAAAAGCCCCGGGCTCAGCCAGAGAGGGCAGAGGACACAGAAACAACGGGATGACCAGCCACAGAGAGGAGCTACCTTCTCTGCCTGGCAGCTTCAGAGACCTGCAGAGACCTCAGAATGACCTGCCTGCAGAGAGAAGCCACCCTCTCCAGGTCCTCCTCTCTGCTGAGAGCTGAACACTCGATGGGATGACCTGCTTACAGAAAGGAGCTACCAACTGTGCATCTCCTCTGAGCTGTTCTAACATTAAATAAAGATCCTCTTTATTTTCTTCACCCTTCACTTGTCTGCATACCTTATGCTTCCTGGACGCAGGACAAGAACTCAGGCAAAGGTGCCACTGGCTACAAAGGTTTCCAGGAAGAAAACTGACACCTCAAAGATTCTGTAATACTAATTATCTCATTTATTTCAGGCACAACATGTAAATTCTAACATATTGTCTAAAATGTCTAAATCTAATATTGCAGAGAAATTTGAAATGTATAGAGATAGTGACATCAGTAAGATGGAAAAAGAAAAGGTGCTCTATTTTCTTATTCCCCCACAGCAAGAAAATTTGTCAGCCACCCCGGACAAAAATGTCTATATAATAGAGCCAGACATCATGGCTCACATCTGTAATGACAGCTACATGGTATATTGAGGTTGGAGAATTGTTGCAGGAAAGGATTTGAAGACCAGTCTGGGTTATGTGGCAAGACCCCATCTCAAAAACAAGTGCCTTTAATAGAGCTTTAAGATTCACGAAGGAAGTTGTGAAACTCTCCTAAAGCCCAAGATTGAGGAGTGTTCTTTTCAGAAGGCAGGCCCTCATTAAAGTGGCAAACTACAGGACCTCTGTTCCTGGCTAATGACCAGGAAATAGTTCACCCAACTTGGTCTCACTGAGAATTGTGAACGTACTCTGTAACCATCCCAAACTCCTCCCAGCCACAGTCTGGGAGAGGTTCTGCCCTTCCAGAGGCCTAGAGGAAGACACAAATTAATAGCCATGCAGGCAGGACTGCAGACCTTGGCCTTTACTACGGTCTGTGAAGCAGTTCCATGACTCAGTTTCAGCTTCCTGGACCACAGTTCATGGCCAGTTAAGCCTACATAGAAACCCACACAGTGACCTAGGAAAATCCTCTTTGGTATTCAGTGAAAGCCATACTCATCCACATCCTGATATAAGGCCCACCATATGCAGACCCAACTGCAGAAACCCCACTTAGTATCTGTTCTAAAGATCAAAGTCCTGAAGGATATTAAGTCTATCTAAAAGTAAAATGGAAATTATAACTACCCAAGCTCCTTGTAACAAGCCAACTAAAGGTGGACCCTAGTGTAGACTCGTAAGTCTTTTGACAAACCAAACTATAATCCTTCTCCACTACAAACCCACAGAGCATCCCATCACCCTGGGGTCCCAACAACAAAAAAAATAATCTTTACCTTCTGAAACCAGTTTATAAAAACTTGCAGAGGTGTTTGCTCCTTCAAATTCACAGACACTCATGCAAAACTATATTGTGCCCATTGTCAATGCTTCTATTTTAACATAGCACTGAAAGTATGTGGCAGAATAAGTAGTCAAAAAGTTTTCAAAAGCCACTGAAGATTGAAGACAAATAAGTAAAAAGTTGCTGTTTCTAGATCATATCATCTTATACATAATAAACTATAAACAGTACATTAAAACTGGTCTAAACTAATAAATATACTCAGTAGACTAGAAAAATAAAATTAAATTACAAGTATAAGTTATGGCTCCATACACTTAAAACAAACTCTTTGATATAATAGAAAAATAATCTATTTGGAAGAGCATTAAAATAATAAATTTCTGATAACAAATTCAACCAGATGTAAAAAATCTTCACAAGGAAAGATATAAGATATCAATGAAAGAAATTAAAGACACAAATAAATTTGGAATTTTTTATTTCTATGGATTCAAAGAATAATTTTTTTTTTTTTTTTGAGACGGAGTCTCACTCTGTCGCCCAGGCTGGAATGCAGTGGCGTGATCTCCACTCACTGCAAGTTCCTTTTTTGTATTTTTAGTAGAGATGGGGTTTCACTGTGTTAGCCAGAATGGTCTTGATCTCTTGACCTCGTGATCCACCCACCTTAGCCTCCCAAAGTGCTGGGATTACAGGTGTGAGCCACCACGCCCAGCCAAGGATATTTGTAAAGTGCCATATTATCCAAAGTAATCTATAAATTCAATAAACTTATCAAAATTTCACTGATATTTTTCTCACATTAATGAAAAATACAATTCTAAAATGTACATGAAACTACAATAAACTTTGAATAACCAAAGCAACCTTAAGGAAAAAGAACAGAGCAGAAGGACGTCATACTTTATAATTTCAAACTATACTTCAAGAGTATAATAATAAAAACTGGATGGACTGTGTAGAAAAATGATCAACAAATAAATAGAACATAAACCACTACTCACCTGTTTCGGATATAATGCTAAAAGAGAATTTAAAATAATAGTTTAACATAGAGGTTTTTCAAAATTATGCAGATATTTGTATGTCCCCCAAAACAACAGAAAAGTGGCCAGATTTTGCAGTCTTTTATACTTCATGAAGAGGACTTTGGCTCTCAATGTAAACTTGAAGGAAGATCACCAAAGAGAAAGTCAAATCTTTAGAAAATTTAAAAACATAAGACAGAAGATGTCCTTGTGTGACAGTAAAATTAAAAAATCCTCAGGCATCCCAGAAACTCTTTCCTTTGGAACACAGCATCCCAAATCACATTTTAAGGACTTTCTCTTTGACTTTTGGACCTCTCTTCTGTTGCATTCATACTCACATACCTAGGGGTTTGGCTACAGTCTCACGTCTCTTCATATTCCAAGGCTCTTTTCCTTGCTCCAGATAGGTGATCAGGTCTGGCTTAGAGAAAGCAATACCTGTTTCATTAAAAAGAAATAACATGAATATTGCTCATATTCTTCAATTCTCAAGCTAGTAATCTGCTCAGTAAAGAGGATGTAATAGAATAGTCTAGTAAATTAATAGTAATTTATAAAATAGTAAATAGCAATTTATAACAGAAATTTCTAAATCTTTAGAAAATATTTTAAATTTGTACGTTCTTAATTTCACTACCCAGTACTACTGAATCAAAAATTGGTGGTGGAAGGCCGGGAACAGTGGCTCACACCTATAATCCCAGCACTATGGGACGCCAAGGCAGGCAGATCACCTGAGATCAGGAGTTAGAGACCAGCCTGGGAAAAACAGTGAAATCCCATTTCTACTAAAAATACAAAAGAAGTAGCTGGGTGTTGTGGTGTGCGCCTGTAATCCCAGCTACTCGGGAGGCTAAAGCAGGAGAATTGCTTGAACCCAGGAGGTGGAGTCTGGAGTGAGCCAAGCTTGCACCACTGCAGTCCAGCATGGGGACAGTGCAAGATTCCATCTCAAAAAAACAAAAAACAAAGAAACATAAAAACAGGTGGATTTTAAGGTAGAGGAAACAATATTTTATGCCACCAACCTTCAGGCATTACCAATAATCTAGAGTGAAAAACACAGATCAGCTGAGGAATGTAGAAAATTCAAATCAAGATGAAACATCTTGAAGATATTTCTCTCTACACAGACAAATCCCCAGAATTTATTTCAAAACAGGAATCTGAAACTCATTCATACAAAGCAAAAACTACCAAAAAAAATCTACACAAAAAATAAATAAATAAAATAAAACCTTTAGAATATATTATGAAATGTGTATTGAAGTTATTCTCACCGAGAAAGACCAGGTTTCTGTAGTTCTCTAACATCACATCTCTATATAAATTCTGTTGTGCAGTGTCCAGGCATTGCCACTCTTTCAGAGAAAA
Source organism: Trachypithecus francoisi (assembly GCF_009764315.1). Classification (NCBI taxonomy): domain Eukaryota; kingdom Metazoa; phylum Chordata; class Mammalia; order Primates; family Cercopithecidae; genus Trachypithecus; species Trachypithecus francoisi. The sequence continues at coordinate 28,860 of NW_022680613.1, read as the reverse complement.
TTCTATGGCCACATCCATAAATGTCAATGGTCCCTGAAAACACACACGAACACATTTACCAAGTGGCCATGGGCAGAATTTTTAATTTGACTCAAGATGAAATGAGAGAGTGAAGAGAAGTGCTTGTAACTTATAAGAGTGAATGCAATGCATAAAGTAATTCTCAACACAGAAATATTTTCTAGTATATTCTCTAACTCTGTGTAAAGAGAGTGGCGTAATCCACAACATCAGTGTATATATAATAGTTTTCTGGATTATAACATATAACATTCAGGGCATAAACACAAACATACATTTTTGAGTGCTGTATTTACATCACACAAAATGAGCTGTGTATATTTTTCAGATGGAAAAGACATGTTGAGTTAGAAGGCACCTCTCAAATTTCAATGTATATAATGAACTGGAGATCTTGTCTTGCAGATTATTTTTTTCAGAAGATTTGGAATAAAGTCTGAGTTTCTGAATTTCTAACAAGTTCACCAGTAATGTAACTGTTTTTGGCCTAATAAGAATATTTTGTCAAACATCCAGTAAATGAAAGAACCTGTGTTTTTCCCAGTTTTGCTGGCCCACAAACACAAGTATAGAGATACCTGCAAATTGGCCATGTAATCCTAATTAGAAGCCTAGGCTGATAACCACTTAGCTAAGAATTACCTCACATGTTTGAATGACCTTATAAATCTCTTGATAATTTTGGCCCCACTCTAGGTAATGCGATTCTGAAGGTTTGCAAACGGTCCGTAAATGTGTGTTTTAAACAAGCCCACTGTCAATGCTGATGGTGCTCCCCGTGGGCTCATCATTAGATTAGTTAGAGAAAGCGGGCACAGCACAGAACCCCTTACACTCAGCACTCTTGTCACAACACAAATAATTTTGGTACAAATGAAGACAACCAATCTCCATCCTACAATATCATATTCTTTGTTGGCTCTTTAAAGTTTACAGAGAAAATAGGAGGCAGCAATGTCTGAATAAGTCTGCATTTGGAAAACAACATGTACACATGTACTAATGCAATGTTTATTAAGCAAGTACTATGTGATCAAGAGTATGTTACAGAGAACTGTGTTGGGAATAATGTATTATGTGATTTAATCCTCATAACACCCCAGGGTTTAGTACTAAGTGTCTAATAATTCCCATTATTAAGATAAAAGGCCCACCATTTTTATTTACTTTTCTGTTTCTCAGTCATTGGTTGTTAAAAAATGTATAGAGTAAAAGCTAAATATAGACAGATGAGAGGGACACAGAAAGGAAGAGGTTAATGTAGTTCAGTGAAATTTTTATTGTATTTATATTTATTTTCTTGTGACTTGTGGAGCAATTACTGGATCTGAAGGCATAGAAAACAAGTTGCTAAATGGAATGTCTCTGCAAGCACTGGTTTTAATAGAAACTTTAAAAATTAAGACCTTAAAATGCATACTTGATTTTTTCCATTTATCTCCTTCTGGGTTTCAGGAAATTGTGCATAACAGCTCTAGAAAGGTAGCAGGATTCATCACCCAAAACTCCGATTGATTTTTCCTAATCAGTTCTGTGAGGCAAGACTCCATGGTGGGGCCAGACCTAAATGAAGCCCCCAAACAAGGTGACTCTGAATAGAATTGGGTCAGGGAGAGAACCCTATGTAGAATTCTGCTCTCTATGTCTCCAGGGGTATTTCCAGTTCTATTTTTCCTAAGTTTACCCGAGAGAAACTTAAATGCCAGACTTTGTGTAATTTTAATCTTTTTTCGCCACTGCCCTGTTAATTTTATAACATAAACTGATGAGTAATTTAAACAAATCTCTTAAGGTTTCTTAGGGTAATTTTATTAGAAGATAAATATGTATTCTTAGCAAGGTAATACAAAGAGTAATAACAACTCTTCTGTCCCTAAGTATCTCTTAAGATGATGATATCAGAAGTCACAAAACATAAAGTGGCCCAAGTAAAGCCTAAGGTTTTTTACACACATCTATTCATTGTACCAACCATATGATGCTTAATTCAACAATGTATCTAGCTGCTAGTCTAGACTGAAAGTTCCTGGATGGTAAGAACCATGACTGCTTCAACTAGTTTTTGAATGGCCATAAAAACTTTAAAATACTACTTTATCTGTTTGAGTCTCCAGACCTCGTTTTTCACCTAAGTGCCAGGAAACTGGAGAAACTCTCATCTGGCTACCAACCAAAGACCTATTTTGTATGAAGGGAGGAACAAACACAGGCTGACTCATTTCTCTTACACTGAGAGTTAGCAGAATTAACCACTCTTGTCTGACTGACACAGTTCTGCTCTGGACATCCTCAAATTTCTCAGCAACACCCAGCTGATTGTGAGAGGGTTTCCAGTGAGCCTGGGCTGACGGCCCAATGGTAAGCCAGGCAGGAGAAACTCAGGCTGATTCTAAATAGAAAATAGAACTGCCCTGGTGGAGCTCCAGAACCTGGATCACTTGTCCTGCCTAGCTAGCTCTTGGATAAGAGGAAGGAGAATACTGTACTCCAGAATCACATTTTACAGGTAGGTGTAGTTGGGATCATGCTGTGGATATTTTGAGGTCTTGATCTCTCACTCCTAAGATGCTTGTTTACACTTACAGATTTTGCCTTCAGATTGTTTACACCTGGAGCCTCTCACATAACTATAGCAGGTCACTGGATAAGATCTGAAAAGCTGAAAGAGCCACACTCTTAAAAAGAAACTTTAAGATGTCAGTGTGACATCTCACAATGCAGAAAACGCCTCTTGTTGGTTTTCTGTACATTTTCAATACAAAGTCTAACCCTGTCTTGTAATCCCAGGCAGGGGCCAGAACTTAGGTGTAGATTCTAGGTGGGATCAACCTGGCTCTACATTCTTGGGTGTTATAGCAAGTGGAGTACAATCAACGGAGAAAGCCCCTCATACGGGCGGCTCTAGCATTCTAAGTGATATGTCTACCTAAAAGGAAAAAGCTGAAGAAACAGGAATATAAGTTGACAAGTTTATTTGGGCCAAACATGAGGACTGTAACCTGGCAGGAAAGATTCAAGTTGCCTGGAATCTACACTTTAATTAGCAGTAGTTACCAGTGGATTTGTAAAGGTAAAAAAAAAAAAAAGACAGAGAGTGGGTTGATACAAAAATTCATGTTTATTTACAGAAATAACATTAATTATCGGTTGGATATACATTGTGAAGGTTTAGAGTATGGGTTATAGTGTTAGTGTCCAGTGTGACATTAATAGTTTAATTTACTCTACTAATGGCAACAGCGAACAGTTTTAAGAAATGAATACAGTTTAAAGGGGGAAAAAAGACATAATTGTGCTCTTATTTTAATGTCTGAGTTTAACAACTGAGAGAATTTGTATTCCTCAAATAGAAGGTTTTCTCCCCAATATAAGACCTAGATTCAGAAAATGGAGCTGCAGGTTTAGGTCCTGGATTGTTGGAATAGCAACAGATGTTACCTGCACCTTTGTGGGCATAAAGAGGAAATTTGTGGGCATTTTAGCAAGAGAAGGAAGGGGAAAGCGGAGAACCTCATGTCTACATGTCATTACTCTGATTGGGCTTTTGAGCCCCGTGGTCTGTGAGTTAGTTTCGCATCTGAAAACACAAGAGTCACTGAAAGAGGTAAAATGATAGATTACAACCCTGTGAAGTTTGTAAAAATCTGATCTAGCCTCTCTAGAAGTGACTGTACAAAACTATAAATAGCAAATAGGCAGAGACACAATTCTGCCTGCATATTTAGGGGACAGCATGCACTCTGCAGCACAATTATGAGTATACTGGAAGCCTGAGGGGGAAAGTCCTTGCTAGAGTAAAGCTTAGTTGGCATCTAATATATTTATATCATATCTAGTAATTCCAGACAGTGTTTGGGAACTATAATTAAGAGAAAAATTCTCACCTCACTTTTGCTTTTGAAGTGTAAATACTTCAGCCTGCAAATACTGAATAATTACCTTGCATAATCAGTTTCCCACCACACAAACTTAGCATCTTTTAGTCTTTATCATTCTACAATGCTAAATTTAATCCTATCTTAGTGCTCAACTTTTGTGTGCTCTTACAATGAGCTTTAATCTAAACAAATCTGTGTCCACTTTAAAAGACTAAGAACATGAAACATGGCCAGGCACGGTGGTTCACGCCTGTAATCCCAGCACTTTGGGAGGCCAAGGCGGGCAGATCACAAGGTCAGGAGATCGAGACCATCCTGACCAACACGGTGAAACCCCATCTCTACTAAAAATACAAAAATTAGCCAGGCGTGGTGGTGTGCGCCTATAGTCCCAGCTGCTAGGGAGTCTGAGGCAGGAGAATGGCGTGAACCTGGGAGACGGAGCTTGCAGTGGTGACAGAGTGAGACTCTATTTCAAAAGGAAGGAAGGCAGGCAGGCAGGCAGGCAGGCAGGCAGGAAGGAAGGTAAGAAGGGAAACAAACGGTTGCCAAAGCAAAAATAAAAAGCAAAGAATCTGAGGTCCTAAATGAATACTATCCTGAGTCAGTAAGAATGAAAAAAAGGTTGATTTAGCTGTTACAATTATTTACACATATTTTTTAAAAAGCACAGAAAAAAACCTACATATAATCTAAATGCTTTAAGGGAGATGAACAAAATATCCTCCCTGATTTTCAGGTAGGAGAATAAAGCCACTTATTTCTCATTTATGTTTTGTCCGAAAGCAGCCAGGTCTCTGGACATGTTTTTGAACTCTTGGATATCTGAATTTTAGTAGACACTGGATTCAGGCATCTAAGGAGTAACCCTGGGCACAGGGTGCACTTGGAAGAATGTTTATGGGGTAAAAAGCTAAAGAGGAAACGTGTTATAAAAAGTCCATGGTTGCACATGAATAAAGCAAGTTCTCAGAGTCCTATAAAGAGACTTACATTCTGACACAGTAACAGTGGTAGACTACAACACCCCACAGACAATATTAGACAGAGTATTGAGACAGAAAATTCACAGATATTAGAACCTAAACTCAACACTTGACCAAATAGACATCTATAAAACTCTCCACCTAAAAACAAGATTATATACACTCTTCTCATTACCATGTGGCACATACTCTAAAATTGACCACACAATCAGAAATAAAACAATCCTTAGCAAATTCAAAAATCCCAAAATCATACTAATCACACACACAGACTACAGCTTGATAAAAATATAATTCAATTTTAAAAACCCACTTAGGTTGGGCATGGTGGCTCACACCTATAATCCCAGAACTTTGGGAGGCTGAGGCAGGCAGATTACCTGAGGTCAGGAGTACAAGACCAGACTGGTCAACATGGCGAAACCCCGTCTCTACTAAAAATATAAAAAATAGCTGGGTGTGGTGGCACGCACCTGTAATCCCAGGTACTCAGGAGGGTGAGGCAGGAGAACTGCTTGAACTCGGGAGGCAGAGGTTGCAGTGAGCCAAGATCGTGCCACTGCACTCCAACCTGGGCAACAGAGCGAGACTCCATTTCAAAAAACAAAAACAAAAAGAACAAACAAAAAACCCACTTGATACCATACAATTACATGGATATTAAATAGCCTGCACTTAAATGACTTTGGGGTAAATAACAACATTAAGGCAGGAATTAAGAAGTTCTTTAAAACAAATGAGAACAAGGATACAACATAACAGAATCTCTGCAACACAACTAAGACAGTGTTAATGGGAAAATTTAAACCATTAAATGTTCACATCAAAAAGGTAGAAAGACCTCAATTAACAACTTTATATCATCAGTAAAGAATGAGAGAAACAAGAGCAAATCAACTCATCAGCTAGCAGAAGACAAGAAGTAACCAAAATCAGATGTTAAAAGAAGGAGATTTAGACAGTAAAAACTACACAAAAGATTAAACTAAAGAGCTTTTGCACAGCTAAAGAAACTACCATCAGAGTGAACAGGCAACCTACAGAATGGGAAAAAATTTTTGCAACCTACTCATCTGACAAAGGGCTAATATCCAGAATCTACAAAGAACTCAAACAAATATACAAGAAAAAAACAAACAACCCCATCAAAAAGTGGGGAAAGGATATGAACAGACATTTCTCAAAAGAAGACATCCATACAGCCAACAGACACATGAAAAGATGCTCATCATCACTCGCCATCAGAGAAATGCAAATCAAAACCACAATGAGATACCATCTCACACCAGTTAGAATGGCAATCATTAAAAAATCAGGAAACAACAGGTGTTGGAGAGGATGTGGAGAAATAGGAACACTTTTACACTGTTGGTGGGATTGTAAACTAGTTCAACCATTATGGAAAACAGTATGGCGATTCCTCAAGGATCTAGAACTAGATGTACCATATGACCCAGCCATCCCACTACTGGGTATATACCCAAAGGATTATAAATTACTCTACTACAAAGACACATGCACACGTATGTTTATTGCGGCACTATTCACAATAGCAAAGACTTGGAATCAACCCAAATGTCCATCTGTGACAGACTGGATTAAGAAAATGTGGCACATATACACCATGGAATACTATGCAGCCATCAAAAAGGATGAGTTTGCGTCCTTTGTAGGGACATCGATGCAGCTGGAAACCATCATTCTTAGCAAACTATCACAAGAAGAGAAAACCAAACACCGCATGTTCTCACTCATAGGTGGGAACTGAACAATGAGATCACTTGGACTCGGGAAGGGGAACATCACACACTGGGGCCTATCATGGGGAGGGGGGAGGAGGGAGGGATTGCATTGGGGAGTTATACATGATATAAACGTCATGCACATGTACCCTAGAACTTAAAGTATAATAAAAAAAAAAAAGAAAAAAAAAAAAGAGGCCGGGCGCGGTGGCTCAAGCCTGTAATCCCAGCACTTTGGGAGGCCGAGACGGGCGGATCACGAGGTCAGGAGATCGAGACCATCCTGGCTAACACTGTGAAACCCCGTCTCTACTAAAAATAAAATACAAAAAACTAGCCGGGCGAGGTGGCGGCGCCTGTAGTCCCAGCTACTCGGGAGGCTGAGGCAGGAGAATGGCGGGAACCCGGGAGGTGGAGCTTGCAGTGAGCTGAGATCCGGCCACTGCACTCCAGTCCGGGTGACAGAGCGAGACTCCGTCTCAAAAAAAAAAAAAAAAAAAAAAAAGAAATCTAGGAGTTAAATCTTTGAAAATTTTTCTAAGTTAAATAAACCACTAGCTAGATTAATGAAGAAAGACGATCCAAACTTGAAATGACAAAGGGATATTATTACTGATCCCACAAAACTACAAGTAACTATTGAAGTTATACTATGAACACCTCTATGCACACAAACTAGAAAATCTAGAAAAACGGATAAATTTCTGGGCAAATACATCCTCCCAAGAGTGAACAAAAAAGAAACTGAGTCCCTGAATAGACCAGTAACAAGCTCCAAAACTGAATTTGTAACAAATAGCCTACCAACCAAAAAAAGCCCAAGACCAGACAGATTCACAGCTGAATTCTACAGATGTACAAAGAAAATCTGGTACCATTTCTACTATAACTATTCCAAAAAAATTGAGGAAGGACTTCTCACCAAGTAATTACATAAGAACAGCATCATTCTGATACCAAAACCTGGCAGAGATAAAACAAAAAATAGAAAACTTGAGGCCAGTGTCTTTGATAAACATTGATGAAAAAAATCCTCAACAAAATACCAGCAAACCAAATCCAGCAACACATCAAAAAGTTAATCCACTATGTTCAACTAGGTTTTATCCATGGGATGCAAGATTGGTTCAACATACACAAATTAATACATGTTATTAATCACATAAATAGAACTAGGGACAAAAATCACAAGATTATCTCAATAGATGCAGAAAGAGCTTTCAACAAAATTGAACATCTTTCCTGTTAAAAGCCCTCAACAAACTATGCATTGAAGGTACATACTTCAAAATAATGAGTTATCTATGACAAATCCACAGCCTACATACTGAATGGAAACAAGCTGGAAGCATTTCTCCTTGAAAACTGGAGGAAGACAAAAGTGCCTTCTCTCACCACTCTTACTCAACATAGAATTAGAAGTTCTAGCCAGAGCAATCAGGCAAAAGAAAAAATACAAGGCATTCAAACAGAAAGAGAGGAAGTCAAACTATCCCTGAACTATCCCTGTTTGCAGATGACATAATTCTATATCTAGAAAATCCTACAGTATCAGCAGAAAAGCTCTTTAAACTGACAGGCAACTTTAGCAGAGTTTCAAAACACAAAATAAATGTACTAAAGTCAGTAGCATTCCTGTACATCAACAACAGCCAAACAAAAAGCCAAATCAAAAACAATCCCATTCACAATAACTAGGAATACAGCTAACCAGGGAGGGTGAAAGATCTCTATGACAAGAATTACAAAACATTGACTAAAGAAGTCAGAGATGACACAAACAAATGGAAAACTATTTTATACTCATAAATAGAAAATATCAACATCATTAAAATGGCCATACTGCCCAACGAAATTTACAGATTTAATGCTATTTCTATTAAACCACTGTTAACATTTTTAACAGAACTAAAGAAATAAAAAAAAAAGTACTTTAAATTTCATACGGAACCAAAAAAAAATAGCCAAGGTAATCCTAAGCAAAAAGAACAAATCTGAATGCATTACATTACTGACCTCAACGATACTACAGGGCTACAGTAACCGAAGCAACCTGGTACTGCTACAAAAAAAACAGACTTATAGACCAATGCAACACAATAGAGGTCTAGAAATAATGCAACACACCTACAACCATCTGATCTTTAATAAAGCTGACAAAAGGAATTTGGGAAGAAATCCCTATTTAATAAATGGTGCTGAAATAACTAGCTAGCACTATGTAGAAGATTGCAACTGGACTCCATCCTTATACCATATACAAAAAAAGACTTAAAATGAATTAAAGACTTAAATGTAAATCTTAAAGTTGTTAAAAAAAAAAAGAAAGAAAGAAAGAAAAACAAAACACTGACAGATAATCTGGGAAATACCATTCTAAACATAGAAACTGGCAAAGATTTCATGATGAAGATACCAAAGCAACTGCAACAAAAGCAAAATTTGACAAATGGGACCTAATTAAACTAAAGAGCTTCTTCACAGAAAAGGAAACTATCAGCAGAGTGAACAGACAACCTACAGAATAAAAAAAAAATTGTAATCTACACTTCTGACAAAGGTCTAATATCTAGAATCTATAAAAAACTTAAACAAGTTTACAAGAAAAAAAGCAAACAACCTTATTAAAAAGTAGGCAAAAAACATCCACGGATGCTTTTCAAAAGAAGATTTTCCATGTTGCCAACACGCATATTTTTTAAAATGTTCATCACTCATTATTAGACAAATGCAAAGAAAAATCACAATGAGGCCGGGCGCGGTGGCTCAAGCCTGTAATCCCAGCACTTTGGGAGGCCGAGACAGGCAGATCATGAGGTCAAGAGATAGAGACCATCCTCGCTAACACGGTGAAACCCCATCTCTACTAAAAAAAAAAAGAAAAAAGAAAAAGAAAAACCACAATGAGATACCATTTCACACCAGTCAGAATGGCTATTATTAAAAAGTCAAAAAATAACAGATGCTGGCAAGGTTGTAAAAAACAGGGAATGCCTATACACTGCTGGTGGGAATGTAAATTGGTTCAACCATTGTGAAAACCAGTGTAGTAATTCCTCACAGAACTAAAAACAAAACTATCATTTGACCCAGCAATTTCATAATTGCTGGGTATGTACCCAAAGAAATATATTCTGTCAAAAAGACACATGCACATGCAGGTTCATGGCGACTATATTCAAAATAGCAAAGGCATGGAATCAACCTAAATGCCAATCAATGGTAGACTGAATAAAAAAAATGTGGTACAGACAGGCATGGTGGCTCCTACCTGTGATCCCAGCACTTTGGGAGGCCAAGGAAGGTGGATAGCCTGAGTTCAGGAGTTCAAAACCTAGCCTGAACGACAAGGCAAAACCCCATCTCTACAAAAACTGCAAAACCAAAAATTAGCTGCGACTGGTGGTGTGCCTCTGTACTTATAGCTACTTGGGAGGCTGAGGTAGAAAGACTGCTTGAGCCCAGAAGCTGAGGCTGCAGTGAGCCAAGATTATGCCACTGCACTCCAGCCTGGACAACGGAGTGAGACTCTTTCTCTAAAAAAGTTAAATAACATAAAACAAGATTTAATAAAAACAAAATATGTACATAAACATTACGGATACCATGTGGCCATAAAAAATAGCAAGATCATGTCCTTAGCAGCAACACAATGGAGCTAGAGACCATTAGCCTTAGAAAACTAATGCAGAAACAGAAAGCCAAATGAATGTTATTATTTAAAAGTAAGATTTAAACAATAAGAACACATGGACACAAGCAAACAACAGACACTGAGGTCTAGTTGAGGGTGGAGGGTGGGAGGACAAAGAGGATCAGAAAAAAACACTTGTTTGGCTCTATAGTAACTCAGTAACAAAATAATCAACACACCAAACCCCATGACACAATTTTACCTACATAATAAAATTGCATATGTACCCTTGAACCAAAAATAAAAGTTAAAAGGAAAAAAATCCATGAGCAGGGGAGAGTACAATGTAGGTGGAAGAAATGGTTTGTGCTACAGATATGGCCCAGGTAGAGCTGTACTCTGGTTTATTTCTGTGTCTATGCAGGCAGACGAGATTATAAACAGATGGTCCAGAACCCTAGGTTGGTGGAGAAAACAGCTTACTGCTGCAGATTCAGTGTCTGGGGGTGGGGATATGCCAGGAGACTTGTAGATACTTCAGTAGGTTTTTGGCAAGAAACACTAGGATAAAAAAAACGCTGTGGTGAAATTCCTAAGGGTTGTGTTTAGTCCTGGGAGGGGTGTAGACACATCATGTCCAGTGGGTGTGTCTGTGAGTGGGTGGAAATCCTGTGGTGGCAGCTGTGGGAAAAGGGGGTCCGCTATCAAAACTCCTTTCCTCTAAGTTTTCAATCCTCTCTCACCCTGAGAGGAGAAATGGAATCACAGGATAACGGGCAATGTGACAGCCTATGTGCAGAAGAGCAGAGCCTGGCATTCCCAGACAACCAGAGTTCCATTCCAAGTCAGGCCAGGCCTCTGTGATCTCTTTCTTCTGGCATTAATTCTGTAATCTTTGCTGAACACCAAGCAATTCTCCAACACCAAATCATTGTCTAATATTTTAATTCTGACACCACCCAGAGTCAGCGCAGATTCTGATTCGGGGCTCAGTCCCACAACACTGTCCTTACTACAGATGCCAGTCACAAATCCCATGGGCCCATCTATGCTTCTAAGCTACTATTTAAAAATTGGAGACTTTCGTAATCTCCCTCAAGTTCAATAATTTGGTAGAGCTACTCACAGAACTCAGCAAAACACTGTAGTGATGTTTACCAGTTTATTAAGAGATACAACCCAGGACAAGTCAAATGGAAGACATGTATAGAACAAATAAAAAGGTGGGGGGAAATGAAGCACACAGATAATCCAGGTGAACAGCTGTGATTAATAAAATTCCCCATCCTTTGTGTTCTCCAGGAACTGTTCTTGGAAACACCCTTCCCATTCATGACTTAGATGGTGCTCTCTTTTCTTACCTTTCACATAGCCAGACATGGGCTCTCCACATTTTCTTCTTTTTCTCATAAAAAAAAATCAGCTGAATTTGTCTTCAGTGGTCAAAATAAAATACTTCTTAACCAAACTTTAATTAAGTTTATCTCCTTTTCACAGGCTCCTGAACTTTGAGCTACCCTCAGTCTGAGTCAACATACAAATGTATTTTATGTTCCTCCTAAGAACATGCTGACTTCAGGGTAAAACATTCTCTGACCTAAAATCTGACTATTCACCCTCCATTTGCCATTCCATTCGCACCTTGTTTCTAACTGGCTTTGCTACTCCCTACGACAGAAAGCCCCTATCTGCCTAAATTTTGCAATCTTTATAGATCTTAGAGCCGGTACTTCCTCCTGTTGCAATACTCCTTTGGAATTCAATTTTTATTTTTTACTTAAATCTAACTGCTTTATTTTACAAAATCTAGAACTGCCTCAAAACAGTAACAGCTTCATCTTCAGTAAGACTTTTCCAGTCCCCTTCAATCTGCCTGTGGACCCCCAGCTTTCCAGGGCTCTGAAGCTTCTCTCAGTATAAAGGCTTCTTCCATGGCTGTGGTGAGCAGGCTGAGACACCTGCAGACAAGGGAGGCTCCCCAGAAAGAAGTAATTGGTCCTTTAGTAACCTCTTTCTGCAGGCTCAATATTAGCCTTAGCTCAGAGTAACTGGGCTCAAGCTTTAATCTTCATCTCAGAGTTATTCACCTGGTTTTTGAAACTGTAAAATCCAGCAAAATTACTCAAACACAGTATTCATATAAGGAAAGGAAATTTTAAGGTGTCTACATTTCATACCTCAATAAGAAAACCAAAAGTACCTATTCCTTTCAAACAATAAATGTATTATCGAATTATTTCAATTAAAAATCATGTAGTAAACAATTAGTCACATGGCAACACTTCTAGGAGGTACCAAGTTTCATCTAATAAAATTTGGCATGAAACTCAGAAATCAAGATAAAGGGATACAGAAAAGAGATAGTGACTGTCACAAACGTACCCTGCAAGAAGAGGAACTAATGTTTTCATGAATCTCTGTAACTCACCAGTTATCTACCACATTTTCTTGTGGAAATGTATTCATTTTCTAGAGCCAAAATGGAAGATTTTTCCTGTTTTTTTCCTTCATAGCTAGCATCTAAAAGCTAAGCCTTAAAATTCCGTTTGACATCACCAAGCCATAAAAAACACACCTGAGAAAATTTCAAAACTCAACAATGGGAAAGAAAAAGGTAAATGAGAATTTTTAACAAATGGAATATATGATTAGATATTAATTTTTTTCTGAAACCCACCTCTTTTATGCCATTTACAAATATATATATATATATATATATATATATATATATATATTTTTTTTTTCCCACCTTTCAAGCCCTACTAATAAAATGCAACTTACAATTAAAAACTGAGATGGTCCCGGAGCAAGGTGGCCTAATAGGAACAGCTCCAGCCTCCAGCTCCCAGCGTGAGTGACACAGAAGATGGGTGATTTCTGCATTTTCAACTGAGGTACCGGGTTCATCTCACTGGGGGACTGCCGGACAATCGGTGCTGGTCAGCTGGTGCGACCTGACCAGCCAGAGCTGAAGCAGGGCGAGGCATCACCTCACCTGGAAAGTGCAAAGGGGAGGGGAATCCCTTTTCCTAGCCAAGGGAAACTGAGGCACACAACACCTGGAAAATCAGGTAACTCCCACCCTAATACTGCACTTTACCAAGGGCCTTAGCAAACAACTCACCAGGAGATTATATCCCACACCTGGTCGGGAGGGTCCCAGGCTCAAGGAGCCTCCCTCATTGCTAGCACAGCAGTCTGAGATCTAACTGCAAGGCAGCAGCCAGGCTGGGGGAGGGGCGCCCACCATTGCTGAGGCTTAAGTAGGTAAACAAAGACTCCAGGAAGCTGGAACTGGGTGGATCCCACGGCAGCTCAAGAAGGCCTGCCTGTCTCTGTAGACTCCACCTCTGGGGACAGGGCAAAGCTAAACAAAAAGCAGCTGAAACCTCTGCAGATGTAAATGACCCTGTCTGATAGCTTTGAAGAGAGCAGTGGATCTCCCAGCAAGGAGGCTGAGATCTGAGAACAGACGGACTGCCTGCTCAAGTGGGTCCCAGACCCCTGAGTCTGGGACCTAACTGAGAGACATTCCCCACTAGGTGCAGACCGACACCTCACACCTCACACGGTGGGGGACACCCCGAGACGAAGCTTCCAGAGCAAGAATCAGACAGCAACACTCAATGTTCAGCAATATTCTATCTTCTGCAGCCTCCGCTGCTGATACCCAGGCAAACAGGGTCTGAAGTGGACCTCAAGCAATCTCCAACAGACCTACAGCTGAGGGTCCTAACTGTTAGAAGGAAAACTAACAAACAGAAAGGATACCCACACCAAAACCCCACCAGTATGTCACCATGATCAAAGACCAAAGGCAGATATAACCACAAAGTTGGGGAAAAAGCAGGGCAAAAATCTAGAAATTCAAAAAATCAGAGCGCATCCCCCTCCAAAGGAATGCAGCTCATCGCCAGCAACGGATCAAAGCTGGATGGAGAATGACTTTGACGAGTTGAGAGAAGAAGGCTTCAGTCGATCAAACTTCTCAGAGCTAAAGGAGGAACTACATACCCAACACAAAGAAACTAAAAACCTTGAAAAAATAATGGAAGCATGGATAACTAGAATAATCAATGCAGAGAAGGCCATAAACCAACTGATAGGGATAAAAACCATGACACGAGAAATACGTGACAAATGCACAAGCTTCAGTAACCGACTCGATCAACCGGAAGAAAGTATCGATGATTTAAGATCAAATGAATGAAATGAAGCAAGAAGACAAGTCTAGAGAAAAAAGAGGAAAAAGAAATGCACAAAGCCTCCAAGAAATATGTGATTACGTGAAAAGACCAAATCTACATCTGATTGGTGTGCCTGAAAGTGATGGGGAAAATGGAACCAAGTTGGAAAACACTCTTCAGGATATCATCCAGGAGAACTTCCCAAACCTAGTAAGGCAGGCCAACATTCAAATTCAGGAATAACAGAGAATGCCACAAAGATACTCCTCGAGAAGAGCAACTCCAAGACAAATAATTGTCAGATTCACCAAAGTTGAAATGAAGGAAAAAATCTTAAGGGCAGCCAGAGAGAAAGGTCGGTTACCCACAAAGGGAAGCCCATCAGACGAACAGCAGATCTCTTGGCAGAAACTCTCCAAGCCAGAAGAGGGTGGGGGCCAATATTCAACATTCTCAAAGAAAAGAATTTTAAACCCAGAATTTTATATCCAGCCAAACTAAGTTTCATCAGTGAAGGAGAAATAAAATCCTTTACAGGCAAGCAAATGCTTAGAGATTTTGTCATCACCAGGCCTGCCCTACAAGAGACCCTGAAGGAAGCACTAAACATGGAAAGGAACAACTGGTACTAGTCATTGCAAAAACATGCCAAAATGTAAAGACCATCAATGCTAGGAAGAAACTGCATCAACTAACAAGCAAAATAACCAGCTAATATCACAATGACAGGATCAAGTTCACACATAACAATATTAACCTTAAATGTAAATGGACTAAATGGTCCAATTAAAAGACACAGACTGGCAAATTGGATAAAGAGTCAAATCAAACCAAATCAAAACCACAATGAGATACCATCTCACACCAGTTAGAATGGCAATCATTAAGAAGTCAGGAAACAACAGGTGCTGGAGAGGATGTGGGGAAATAGGAACACTTTTACACTGTTGGTGGGACTGTAAACTAGTTCAACCATTGTGAAAAACGGTATGGCGATTCCTCAAGGATATAGAACTAGATGTACCATATGACCCAGCCATCCCACTACTGGGTATATACCCAAAGGATTATAAATCATGCTGCTATAAAGACACATGCACACATATGTTTATTGTGGCACTATTCACAATAGCAAAGACTTGGAATCAACCCAAATGTCCATCAGTGACAGACTGGATTAAGAAAATGTGGCACATACATACCGTGGAATACTATGCAGCCATAAAAAAGGATGAGTTCGTGTCCTTTGTAGGGACGTGGATGCAGCTGGAAACCATCATTCACAGCAAACTATCGCAAGAACAGTAAACCAAGCACCACATGTTCTCACTCATAGGTGGGAACTGAACAATGAGATCACTTGGACACGGGAAGGGGAACATCACACACCAGGGCCTATTATGGGGAGGGGAGAGGGAGGAGGGATGGCATTGGGAGTTATACCTGATGTAAAAGATGGCTGCCGACAAGTTGATGGGTGCAGCACACCAACATGGCACATGTATACATATGTAACAAACCTGCACGTTGTGCACATGTACCCTAGAACTTAAAGTATAATTTAAAAAATAATAAAATGTTTAAAAACTATATATTGGATTTAAAAAATTAAAAACTGAGGTTCAAATAAGTGAACAAATCTTTCACAGGTGATAAGCCTAGAGAGTGGCAGTGCTGATTAAAAACCACATGTGCCTTATTCATGCTTCCTTGAGAGGCTACACGCCATACCTCAGGTTTTCCTATGAAAGAAAATAACCCAGGAGCCAATATTCACTAGACATTCTAGCAGACATAACCATGGTGGGTATCTTGGTTTATCCCCAAACAATACTGAAACCCAAGACCAGGAAAAATTCAAGGGTGGCTGAAAACAAATAATCCCAAAAGTTTCCAAAGCGAAACCTTGATCCAAAAACATTCTGATAAGACCTCTGTACATAGAGAAGATAAAAGAGAGTTACAATACAGTGTCAGGGGATTATTCTTCACTTTCTTCTCAGGGGAAATATTTTTCAAACACATCTTTGTAAAAGCCCCATCCAATGCTTTGTCAAAAAATGTGTAATTCATGGCCATAAGCAGTAGCTCCCGCCTGTAATCACAGCACTTTGGGAGGCCAAGGCGGGCAGATCACTTGAGGTCATGAGTTCGAGAACAGCCTGGCTAACAAGGTGAAACCACGGTTCTACTAAAACTACAAAAATTAGCCAGGTGTGGTGGCACGCGCCTGTAATCCCAGCTACTCAAAAGGCTGAGGCACGAGAATCGCTTGAACGCGGGAGGCAAAGGCTGCAGTGAGCAGAGATGGCACCACTGCACTCCAGCCTGGGTGACAAAGTGAGACTCCATCTTAATTTTTAAAAAATTATTAATTAAAACACGGTATCTAAAATGCACAGTAAAGGACAAATAGCTGATAATGTTAATTAGGGAGGGGAAACTGGCATTTGGGAATGTCAAAAAGAACTGAAAATTTAGTATTTTACTGCAAGCCAGAGTTAGGAAGAAGGAATGCAGGGTGGTGGGAGTGTTGACTTGAGAGGTGGCTTGGGATGCATTTGAAAAACGAAGGGAAAATCATTCCCCTGTGGAGTGTGAAAATAACTAAGTGGCAGGCGATGAAACTGATGTGACTCTAGTCTTTGGATTTTGATTTAAAAAAAAAAATTTAACTCCAGTGCGTCTTTTTTTTTTTTTTTTTTGTTTTGGTTTTTTTTGTAAATTACTACACTATGGGAAACAAAATTCATACCTAACCAACTATAAACTGCCAAGTAACCTCTGATTGCATAACCAGGAAATCTGTACGCTCAGACTGGAAATTACGGACGCGGTGGCTCACGCCTGTAATCCCAGCACTTTGGGAGCCTGAGGCGGGCGGATCACGAGGTCAGGAGACCGAGACCATCCTGGCTAACACGGTGAAAACCCCTCTCTACTAAAAACACAAAAAATCAGCCGGGCGCGGTGGTGGATGCCTATAGTCCCAGCTACGCTGGAGGTTGAGGCAGGAGAATGGCGTGAACCCGGGAGCAGAGCTTGCAGTGAACCGAGATCGCGCCACTGCACTCCAGCATGGGCGACAGAGCGAGACTCCATCTCAAAGAAACAACCAACCTAACTGTACGTAACCGATTAATGAATGTGGGTTTTTTTCATCATGCACCTTATAAAAGTCTTCTCTTAAACCCTCTTCCATAGATCACAAACTACAAACCATAGCTGGGTGCTCTACAATTTTTGAACTACTATTTCAATAAATTATTTAACGTTTGCGGTAACTACCATAAATTTTTCATAAGAGAAAAGAGGGACGAAAAGCTCTTCCGATTCATGAACCCCGCACCCCGAGTCAGGATTCTCCCCTGACTACCCGCCCGTGGTCCCCGCACAATCGGGTAGAGACGCGGCGCGGTGAGTGCAGCACAGCCCAGAGAGGGCTCCAGGCCGGGCACAGTCACACAGAAGGGAAGAGACAGGACGCCCGGGGTCCCGCCTGTCCGCCCAGCCGCCATCTTACGGCTGAAGGGGACTGAGGGCCGAGCTGCACCAAGGCGCCTCAGATTTTGGAGCTGACAGATGGGAGGCCTCAGTCCCGCTACAGCCACTTCCGACCGCTTTCAATCAGCCCCTTCCCCCTCTCTGGAGATGTCGGACCCGGCACTCTCACCATTTCTGGGTTTCCTAGTGGGTCCTGGCGTCTTAGCTGTGGATCTCCCAAAACTTGCAGGTCACCGGGCCACAAAGACTGGGCCTCCAGAAGCGGAGGACACAGAGCAGTGAAGACGAGACCAGGAGCTCTGGCTGCAGGAAGAGACAAAAGACCCGCCAGATCCCGGAAGCCGTCCTGTACTTTCCAGGAGCGTGTCTTACTGGACGGTTCCTAGTTTAGAGTCTCTGACTGGATAACGCTTAAAGCCCGCCCCTTCAGTCCCTGAGTGACAGAAGATTTGACCAGACACTGTGCTGAATGAAGAAAGAGTGACAGCCTGGGCTGCAACCTTTTCGGGCAGGGCTTCCTCCCTGAGCTGAGCTAGGACCAATCGGGAGTGTATTTGCATTTAACCTTGTGTACAAGGTGAGGTGCATTTATAATTAACATATTATATGGCTATTCGCAAATGAAAAGAATATAATAACGATTATTTTAAAATTTCAGATTTTATGAACTTTCTGGCTTCTGGTCCTTTGAACAGGCAGCCTGAGATTTTAAAAATGAAGCAATCCTCTGAAATAAAATGTGAGCCAAATGTAAATTTCAAAATTTCAAGTAGCCAAACTTTTTTATTTTCATTTTAATTAATTAATGTATTTATTTTGAGACTGAGTCTCGCTCTGTCACCCAGATTAAGTGCAGTGGCGGCGATCTCCGCTCACTACAACCTCCGGAACTCCCGGATTCAAGCGATTCTCCTGCTTTAGCCTCCCAAGTAGCTGGGATTACAGGCGCCTGCTAGCATGCCCGGCTAATTTTTTTTGTATTTTTAGTAAAGACAGAGTTTCACCATGTTGATCAGGCTAGTCTCCAACTCCTGACCTCAGGTGATCTGCTCGCTTTGACATCCCAAAGTGCTGGGGTTACAGGCGTGAGCCACCACACCCGGCCATCCATGTCAGTTTTCTAATAGTAAAAAATAACCATCGAGAAAGGAATTTTTTTTTTTTTTTTTTTTTTTTTTTTTTGAGACAGAGCCTCGCTCTGTCGCCCAGGCTGGAGTGCAGTGGCCGGATCTCAGCTCACTGCAAGCTCCGCCTCCCGGGTTTACGCCATTCTCCTGCCTCAGCCTCCTCAGTAGCTGGGAATACAGGCGCTGCCACCACGTCCGGCTAGTTTTTTTGTATTTTTTAGTAGAGACGCGGTTTCACCGTGTTAGCCAGGATGGTCTACGATCTCCTGACCTCGTGATCCGCCCGTCTCGGCCTCCCAAAGTGCTGGGATTACAGGCTTGAGCCACGGCGCCTGGCCGCAGGAATTATTTTTTAATTCATATTCTTATTAGTCAAAAATCATGTCCCCAGAATAATGATAATTTTGGAGTATTCTTATGGTAGCACCTTACTAAACAATATAGAACTGTTTTCCTCAATACCTATAAATAATTGTCAGTAATTAAAAGAAAAACAAGATGGCCTCATCACTAGAATGAATAGAGAACATTTCTTTAAAATACAATTAAAATGTTATAAAAGGGCAGTGATTTGTTTCTTAAATTCTTTTACATGCCATTTTACACAATTGTAGTGTGTTTCTTTTGAATATTATTTTGATATTACAACAATAGGAACATACTGCAACTCTTCCCTTGACATGTTGGAGGAATGTTTACAGTTATCTCAATCTTGAGCTAGGGCATATTTTAATGCTTAAAGATATTATTTTATCTGCTTGAAAATAAAAAACCTGAATTGTAAAAATTAAGAAATAGACCTTAAAATTTTTCACTATCCTTTTTTCTTCCAGCACCTTTTCTTCATGTTTCAAGAAAGATGACTTTACATAGTAACTTAGAAATAATACCTAATGATTAACAAAATGATGGATGTCATGAATCACCTTTTTCTTGAGAAATAATACATCAACATATTCCTACCCATAGATTTTACTGAAAAATGTAAAATATTAACATCATATATTTATCACAGTGTTGGATAAAAAAACTGTTGACAAAATGTTGTCCTCAGAACCAACAGAAAACATTTAAATGTTATGTTCCTTTTTTGGAAACAAAGTCATTCAAATGTAATTCACACTTTCTAAAATGTAGTAGTTTTTGAGTTCTCATTTACTCTTTTATTTTTATTTTTCTTTTTTGAGATGGAGTCTTGCTCTGTCGCCCAGGCTGGAGAGCACTGGCACCATCTCAGCTCACCACCACCTCCGCCTCCCGGGTTCAAGCGATTCTCCTGTCTCAGCCTCATAAGTAGCTAGGACTACAGGCGCGTGCCACCATACCTGGCTAATTTTTGTATTTTTAGTAGAGACAAGGTTTCACTATGTTGGCTAGGCTGGTTTTGAACTCCTGACCTCGTGATCCACTCAGCCTCCCAAAGTGCTGGGATTACAGGCTTAGTCACCACACCCGACCCTCATTTACTCTTTTAATTATAAATGTAAGAATAATCTGTTTGAGCACTAGCAATACTATACCCCAAGGTTAACAGTAAAATCTCCCAAACTAAAATATTTTACTCACAAAAATTTTGGTTAAACTTTAAGATTATAAAAAATGAGGCCTGGCACAGTGGCTCACACCTGTAATCCCAGCACTTTGGGAGGCTGAGGTGGGAGGATCACCTGAGGGCAGGAGTTTGAGACCAGCCTGACCAACATGGAGAAACCCCACCTCTACTAAAAATACAAAATTTGCCAGGCTTGGTAGCACATGCCTGTAATCCCAGCTACTCTAGAGGCTGAGGCAGGAGAATCGCTTGAACCCAGGAGGCAGAGGTTGCAGTGAGCAGAATTTGCTCCATTGCATTCCAGCCTGGGCAACAACAGCGAAAGTCCATCTCAAAAATAAAATAAAATAATAAAAATAAATAATTAAATTTAAAAAACTGAAATGCTTCATAAGACCATGTTTGTCCTTTCTATACTTAAGTAATTATGTCTTAATTCCTATTTATGCAGCACTTTTTTTTTTTGAGACAGAGTTTCACTCTTGTTGCCCAAGCTGTAGTGCAGTAGCGAGATCTCACTTCACCATAACCTCCGCCTCACAGGTTCAAGCAATTCTCCTGCCTCAGCCTCCCAAGTAGCTGGGATTACAGGCACCCACCACCACATCTGGCTAATTTTTGGTATTTAGTAGAGACGGGGTTTCACCATGTTAGGCTGGTCTCAAACTTCTGACCTCAGGTGATCCACCGGCCTCGACCTCCCAAAGTGCTGGGATTACAGGCCTGTGCCACCCACCACACCTGGCCTTATGCAGCACTTTTAAAATGAAACCTTCTTGTGGTTTCGTTTTTAGGCAGACTTTATATTGAATACTGTTTGGATTTTTTTTGGAAGCCTCTTTGAAGGATGAATTTGTGATTGCATTAAAAAGTTAGTTGGTTTCCAATTGCACAATCAGTTTGCTTTATTTTCATTTTGGGGGTGTTTTCCCTAGAGCAGCCATAGTGTACTGTGGGAAATGGAGCTGGGCAGTGTCCTTCCCTGGCTATATTAATTTACCCTTCAGCTGTGTGCAGTGCTGAGAAAACCTTGGGCCTTGTTGATTACACAGTATCTCTGGGAGCATTATTGACCCTTTGCTGCTGACTGCCTGTGACTCTTGAGTTTTAACACGGTCTCCATGACATTCATAATAAAACATACTTTCCTATTGCCACTCAGCCCTGGGAGCCAACTAATTCAGCCTTAGAACACCACAATGTTTCTGGAAAACGTTTATTGCATATGCAGTAAAATGTTACAGCAATTTTAGAATTCTGTCCGGTGTGGTTTTTTTTTTTTTTTTTTTTTTTGAGACGGAGTCTTACAGGCTTGAGCCACCGCGCACGGCCCCGGTGTGGTTTTAATAGCTACCTCTATAGCAAGATTCTACACACAGTTAAAGTTTTATTGTCTTTAAAAAAGGCTGTGCTAGCTTTGCATATATTGTCAACAAGAAATTTAACATGATTAATGTGAAATCTTGTACTTTTAAAATATTGGGCTACTGAAAAAAGTATTTTGTGTTAACCTTAGACTTGACATGTTGCTATAACATGTATTTTCAAAATTAAATTGTAAAACATTTCCCAAGGATTATGCTGTGATTTGCTACTATGCTAGGTATTTGTTACAGTGAATGGGGAGGATTTAGGGGGATTAAAGTTTCTGATTGTATTTTATTAGTGTGTTTCTAATTTGCCATTGTCAAATTGTCTTTCAAGATACATTTCAACTTCTCTATATCAAGTTACATGAAATCAAGAAAACCTTTCAGGCCGGGCACGGTGGCTCAAGCCTGTAATCCCAGCACTTTGGGAGGCCGAGACGGGCGGATCACGAGGTCAGGAGATCCAGACCATCCTGGCTAACCCGGTGAAATCCCGTCTCTACTAAAAAATACAAAAAACTAGCCGGGCGAGGTGGCGGGCGCCTGTATTCCCAGCCACTCCGGAGGCTGAGGCAGGAGAATGGCGTAAACCCGGGAGGCGGAGCTTGCAGTGAGCCGAGATCGCGCCACTGCACTCCAGCCCGGGCGACAGAGCAAGACTCCGTCTCAAAAAAAAAAAAAAGAAAGAAAAGAAAACCTTTCATTAGTTACTTTGAAAGATTTATTTCATTGAAGCTTTAATTAATGAAAAAAATGGGTTTCTTTGAGTATGTATCTTTTTGTTTTATATTGGAGGCGTCATATATTTTATTAATATTATATTATTTTAATTTTTATTATTTCCCGTATACTTCCTAATCCACAATTAGCATTAATAGGGTACAGTAATTTGTACCCTAAGTGTTGATGGAAATTATAGCACTTCAAAAGGAGCTCAGAGATCCTATGAAGCAGTCTTTATTCTGTTGGTAGGCTGAATAAAATGTACATGTTTCTTAAAGATAGTTTAAACATTTTAATGTATTTTAACTACTATAACTGTAGGAAAGGCCATATAGCTCAAAAAGGGCATGTAATGCTTGTGTTGGACAGTTTTATAGAAAAGATAGGTCACAAGACAGCTTAATATGGTTGTTGCTTTTTAGTAAAGTTGTGTAGTGTTTTCATTAGAACAAAGGTTTCTTTAGCAAACCTTACTTTCAATAAATTCAGACTTTCAGGATTATAATAGAGCTAATTTCTGCTTATTAGTATATGTTCAACTTCATGAAAACAGCTACTATGCCACTGATAGCAATATGTTCAAATGATTAGTAGCTCACCTCTTTAAAATATTTAAAATTTGACAATTTATATCAATGAATTATGCAATTTAAAAAAAGAAAAAAGGATCTTGCTTTTAAACTGTCATGTTATCAAACTATGAACACTTCAAAAGCATTTTGAAATGCTCATTCCTCTGTTCTGGTTTATGGATTTAGTTTTCACGTTTTATCAAACTTTAGTAGGTAGATTTTATGTTTGAGGGATATATAGTTTTCTAAATGTATGCTTTTAAAAATATCAAACCATTATAAAATGAGAATTTTTTAATTAAACATTTTGCAAGGATGGCTTCAGAGGGTGGGGTGGTATATAGTGCAGCCCTAGTGGGCTGCCTCTGTTTGACAGCTCTGTATAGAATCCCAAGCAACAAAGTTGCTTCTAATTTGAATCTAGTTGTTTATCAACTCATTTACTTTCAATTCATGTCCACTTGATGTGAGTAGAATCTGATGACAGAAAAAAAAATCAAAGGAAAGGCATTCTGCTTCTCATCCTTCCAAATTAGTGTTGTTCTTTTAAATTAAAAGATTTAATCTCCTTTCGTCATTTTTTATGCCAAACTCAAGATATTTTAAGACACAGGATGACAGTAGATGCCACTAAACCTCTCTAAGTCTCAAGCAGAGGCCTTTCTAAAATCAAGGTACATAGGCTTAGGCAGCGGTTCAGTAACCTTTGGGAAAACAAAGGTTACAAGACCACCTGTCTACAATTTTTTAAAAATTAGTTAGATGTAGTGGTACACGCCTTTATTCCTAGCTACTAGAGAGGCTGATGCGGGAGGATCATTTGCGCCCAGGAGGTCAAGGCTGTAGTAAGTAATGGTAGCAACACTGTATTTCAGCCTAGGCAACAGAGCAAGACCCTGTCTCAAAAAAAAAAAGTTGGGTGTGTGTGTGACAAACAACTGTCTATAGGTAAATGAGAAATCAGCAAAAAAGACTCAAAAAGAGCAATAGGAGGAGAAAAGCAAGAAGATGGTGGTGTCCTAGACACAGGTGAAGTTAGACTATACCTTTCTCTGCAACTCGCTGGAAAGACTCCATGACCGTCAACACATGATTAGCTGGAATAACCAGATTGCACAATAGGAGAAAAAAACGCAAGTTGCTGGAATCATATTTACAGATATCCTCAAATATGTTACATGTCCAGGTAACAGGCCCTTGTAGGTGCTCCAAGTAAATATCCTTCTTCAATTTGTAAACCACAGAGATCTCTGAACCAAATCTTCTCTACTTAGAACTTTAGTTCTCTAGTGAAAGAACAGACAACTGAATACTTTGTAATGTTTTTAATATGACAATTTTTAAACAATTTATTTTTGACAAAAATTGGAAGGACAACCATCACCTCACAGCCTTGAGTAGAATAGGAAGGCTTGGAAAAGTACACGAAGAGGGCAGCAACATGAGGTCCCATCTTGTAGCAGCTTCTGAGGAAGATCTCAGTCCTCCGGCAAGTTCAAGTCCACGGGTGAAATGGCCAGGATGCCCTTCTGGAAGGGAAATGTGGCAGAGCCCTGTGAGGAGGAGAGGCATCCCGGCCATACAGCAAAATCTGCATTAGTCCAAGGAGATCAGAGACGGGTTGGCAAGGAACCAGAGAGCAGAGGGCAACAGGCACCCAGAGGAGAGTACAGAGACCCAGACAGAGGGGCACAGGAATGAGGGGGGACAGAGTCCTAGAAGGAGGAAGAAAGACAAAGACCGAGGAGGCTCAGGGCACAAGATGGGGGTTAGAGACCCAGACAGAGTGAAGAGTGAGGGCAGAGTCAGAGAAAGGGAAGAGGGTCCTGGGATATGAATGATTCAGGACTGTGGTTTCATGTACAAATTCTGGTTTCAACACTCTGCACAATGGAGACTTTCCACCCGCACAAGACAAGGATAATAACAGACCCCCATGAGCTTGTAGTGGGGGCTAAATGGGATCATTCCATTGAAATCTCTGGTGGAGGACGTGACCCCCAAGAAAGCTCACCTGTTATCAGTTCTATAACTGGATATTGAAGTAGGCCACCAGGGCGTGCACATAGTCATTCTGCTTCACCTGCAGACAGAAGCGAGAGGTGAATGTCCGGTCTCCCACCTTGACAGTGTAGATGTCCACCTCCTGCAGGACAGGAGAGGGAAAGCTCTGGATGTATCTCCACCCCACTTCATTTTCTCCTCCCGACCCTCCCCAGCTCCTGGAGGGCCCATGACCTTGCTGTCCCCCTCCTGCTGGTCCTCACTCACTGGTGCCTGGCCTCGGCTCCTCATTCATTTCTCATCCTGCCTGTCTGGCTCCCAACAAACCGCCCTAGATTCAAACCTGTATTCCTTGTTCCCTTCTTTCTCACACCCAAACCTGGGAGCTCCACTCTAACTCTGTCCAGTGCCCACTCCCGCCCCACCCCCCCACCTGGCCAAATTTCACTCAAATGCAGGGGCCCTGCTTTGTCCTCTTCCTGACCCCTTCTTGACAAGTCTGCCAATGTGATGACCTCAAATGTTGACCCAAAAGCTGACCTAAAACCCTGCGCCAGCTTCCCACCTGCTTTCAGGAGGGTGGCTTGGGTGGGGTGCCTGCCCTTCCAGCCTCCTCTCCTCTGCCACTCAACAACTTCCTCTCCACCTCAACGACTTCCTCTGCCCCCCCATACCAAACCCCATCCCCCAGCTCCAGCTCAATAAAGACTCGCTATCACCATACTTAAAAAAAAAAAAAAAAAAAAAACAGGTCTCTGAAGAAAAAAGAGAAAAAAAACAAACACCATTGCCCAAACTGTAGTGCAGTGGTGAGATCACAGCTCACTGGAGACTTGAACTCCCAGGCTCAAGCGATCCTCCCACCTCAGCCTCCCAAGTAGCTTGGACCACAGGCACATCTCTGAGTCCAGCCTGTCCCCATGCTCTTTTGCAGTGTTCCGTCTTCATGTGCACCGGCTCATCACCCTGGAGTCCTGCCTTCCAGTGCACAGGCTGCAGGCCTTGAGCTGCTGGCTTAGGGGTGTCCTCCAGAGGATGTCCCCCTGGGGCAGGGCCAGCCTGCCTTGCTCACCACCGTTTCTGGAGCCTGGGCGCCAAGCACAAAGCATGGCTGTCACAAGGCAGAGCTCATGAAGATACTTAAAGGACAAAGTGGCTTTTCTGTGCCTCTAGCACCACCTCTAGCTGACAGGTCAGGCTCTGAGACCTCAGGCCAACACTCTGCCTTCCAAAGTCCTGCACCAGGTCCGGGGGATGTTCTGTCTTTGGTTTCAACCCTCCCTGCCTGCCTCCCAAGGGCAGGAGATCTTGTATGGCTTTGACATGTCTTGCATCAAGGACCTCCTAGTGGACATGCTGGACCCTAAGTAACATAAAAGTGAGAGAGTGGGCATGGCCAGTTGCTCCGGCCACTAATCTTTTGCCCAAGCAATCTGCTTGTATAAATTGACCTCACAAATATATTAGTTTGTGTATGAAATGACATTATGTGCAGGGGATGAAAATCTCAGAGCAGGCTGGGTGCAGTGGCTCATGCGTTTAATCCCGGCACTTTGGAAGACCAAGGTGGGAGGATGGCTGCTTGAGCCCAGAAGTTCAAGACCAGCCTGGGCCGCATGGCAAAACCTTGCCTCTACAAAAAAAAAAAAAAAAAAAAAAAAAAAGCCAGGTATGGTGGTACATGCCTGTAGTCCCAGCTACTCGGGAGGCTGAGAGAGATTGCAGTGAGCCATCATTGCACCATTCACTGCACTCCAGCCTGGGCAACAGAACCAGACCCTGTCTTAAAAAAAAAGGAAAAGAAAGAAAATCTCAAGAGCAGCTTAAACGCCCATCAACAGAAGACTGGTTTAAAAAGCTGGGGGACGTACTATGATGGTGTTAGTGGAAAGAGTGCAATACCTCAACATCCTGGAAAGTGTCAAACTACACAATACGCAGAGGAAAGAAGGCAAGGGAAGAGCCTGGTACGAAATGCTACTGGCATGAAAATTATGCACATAAATGTAAACGCATTTACTCATATATGTGCTTGTAGGTGCAGACTTTTCTGGAAGTTAGTGTTGGTCAAACTAGAGGAGGGCATCTGGGAATCAGAGGGGAGACTTCTCATTGTGGGCCCTCAGCCGCCAACCATGGGACTCTGTTACTCATTCAAGAAAGTAGAGAGTGGTTCTTACCCTAACTTTAAGACTGAGGTGCTAAGCTTAGGGCTTTGACACTCAGATTCTCAGGCTGCTGGCAGCCCAAAAGACCATGGGAGAGGAGCTGCTGAATCTGTGGCCCATCTGTAGACCCCACAACTCTTTGGGGAGGCCCTGGGGAAGCAGGGCATTTCCCCACTCCACTCCCACAAACCCATCCTCTTTCTGAGCTCACTGTGGTCTAACTTGTTGGCTTTGACGATCATCACTGAATAATCAGAGATACCGGAATACTCGATCTGAGGGCCCAGGAAGAAGGGAGGATGAGACTCCCCCCAGTTCCATCCTCAGCCCCCATCCTCCTCCATCCAATCCCTGAGCCCCGATGGGCCCCCTCTCTGTCCCCAGGCTCGGGCCCCCTTGGCCACCCTGGAGACTCACCCTGATGACTCTTCAGCCTCGGCAGCGAACCTGCAGAGGATGTCCCTGCCTGAGCCCACATCCAGCACCACCTTGTCCTTGAAGAGGTGCTGGTTGTGAAACACGGAGTTGCTATGTGAGGGTGCGAACCTCGTCCTTCAGCATCTGGTGGGGGAAGAGCAGCACAAAGACGTCGTGAGGGGCCCTACATCCTCAGCTGGAGAACAGGGTGTCCTGACAGCTGGAACGGCCAGGGACAGCTCTAGGCCCTCTCACTTCCTTCCGTGCACCTCAGTTTCCCTATTTGTAAAAGCAGACTAGATGGACTAAACTCTCATCTAAGCCAGATGCTACCATTGCTACCTAAGAACCAGCGAACCCTGGCTTTTAAAAGTCCTCAGGTCGGGGGCGGTGACTCACGCCTGTAATCCCAGCACTTCAGGAGGCCAAGGCGAGAAGATAGTTTGAGCCCAGGAGCTTAAGACCAGCGTGGGCAACCAAGCAAGACTCTACGTCTATAATAAATAAGAAAATTAGCCGGGTTTGGTGGTGCGCGCCTGTGATCCCGGCCATTCCAGAGGGAAAGGTGGGAAGATCACCTGAGCCTGGCAGGTCAAGGCTGCAGGGACTGGTGACTGCACCACTGCACTCCAGCCTGGGTGACAGAAGGAGACCCTGTCTCTAAAAATAAAAAATGGTAATTTGTGTATATTTTGCCACGATTTTATGAAAGTGGCCTCAGGGGAAGAAGAAAATTCCTTAGTACGCCACCCCAGCTGCATTCTGGGATCTCCGTGTTTTCGTCACAAAGGTCCAGAAGCTGTCAGGCCGGGAGAGGCCGGGGCGCAGTTGCACTACCGGTCTCTAGAGGGCGGCAGATACCAGCGGGCCCTGCCTGACCCCAGGCTAAGGCCCCAGGCACTCATGCGCGCTCCCACCCTAGCCTTCTGGGAGGGGCCCCTGCAGAGCTTGAGATTAACCTCGGTCTCCAAGGCA